>NC_056729.1:288825940-288835940 GCF_019279795.1 Protopterus annectens
GTATCCACTTGAGGGTTAAAGGAACCATCACTGTGGTTCCTTCCATCTGCTTGAAGTTTATTTGTATTGTTAGACAGGTATATTCAAAGCTGTAATTACAGCCACCCTGATGTATAATTCTATCCATCAAGGGCTGACAACTCCAAGAATGGTATTCCAAATTGTGTATCAGTTCGCAACGTCTTTTTTGGGGTGCTTGATATTTGCAGAGCTACTCAAATACAAACTTTGTGCATTAGATATGTGCATTAGATATCTGCCACACTGACCATATGTGAGACAGGTGATAGAAATCAGTCTATATCTTTATTGTAAGTATAGTTACCAAAGCTATATGGAGAATATATCTGATTCAGGTAGAACTCATCTTCTGTGCAAGCTGATGTTGAAGGGCAAACAAAAGAGTTGTTATGTTGTCTGCCATCTTGTAGGAAAGGAAGGAGTGACTCATGTATTATGCTTAATAACCTGTTTTTAAATGTAATCTGAAGAACAGCCAGCGTGAAAACCTATGGCAGTAAATGTTACATTGTAAGAACTACATTTGTCTTTTCCAGAAAACAAACCCTATGATGAGCACCTGAGAGGGACATGGTTGATGTAAGAGGGCATCTGCTTAGGCTATAGAGCTGAGATTTGTGTAAGCACATGCAAGAGCTTAAATACCTTTTGTATATTTTTGGCTGCAGAATCATGAGTCCTACATCACTGAAATGACTGCTGTCTGTGTTGGGTGGATGTTAGTATCATACCTGCCCTATCACAGGTACATGAGTTGAAGAGAAACATTTCTTGGATCTTTGCAGAATGAGTAGGTTCTAGTATGAGAACCGTTTGATACCAACCATGCAAACTCTGCCTGTTATGACTTATATTCATGGAGAATACCGAGTCAAAATAAAACTTTTTTGCATGCTCCTCTCTACCCCCTAGTGGCAAGCCTTCTACACTCTCAAACTAATAGATACCAACTGTATAGCCACACAAAATTTGGGAAGGGAGAAACTTAACAAAACATCACACAGCAGCCTCAGCAAACCATGTTTCACTCAAACAGGACCAAGCACATGATTTCAGTTGACATGCTCCAGTAAAATAGCATTATCAAATGAATAGGTGGGACTCTGTCATCTGAATAAATTTCAACAGCAACAAAGTGCAAGCTGAACAATGAGACAGCATATCTTCTCTGATTGTGGAATGTGTGCATTTTTTTACTGGCTGGAAGTACTGCAGTCACAGGTTAGTTATTACTCAGAAGTTACAGCAGACTGGATATGGTGTCATTCTGCTAACAGAGTACAGATGCAATGGCTGACATGGGGTTGCAAATTTGGTGTTTTACCCCCATTTTTCTTCTAGGATTTACTGCATTCAGATGTGGAATAGAAGCCTCTGTTCTTGTTTTGTTTTGTTTTTATACTGCCTGTTTCAAAAACTGAAAAATGTTTCCTCATATGTTAATTATATGGGCTCTGTTAGATAATTAGCTATCCTGTGGTCTTCTTATAGGTTTATGTTAAGTTGGGATATTTTATCTGCGATACCAATATGCAATTAGTCCTCTTGTCTAGGACATTTCTGTTGTCTAAGTATGGTAAAAATGCTTTTCTTCATGCATACAGAGTAGAAGTATTCATCAAGGACCCGTTTTTTGTCATCCTTTTCTACTTTGATGTCACTAGCCCTTCCTTTACCTTTCCATATTTCTTAATATGTATTACTCCCCTTAATAACGGATGTATTACTCCCCTTAATAACGGATGTATTACTCCCCTTAATAACGGATGTATTATTCTCCTTCTTTAATGCATTGCCCATTTGGAATTTTGCTTTTCTGTCTTTCTGCTTCCATCTGCTTTAATCTGTATGTATGCATGTATGTATATTTCTATTTATTTATTTGTTTGTTTGTTTGTTTGTTTGTTGCATTTTTTCCAGGAATGTCTGATTGAGCCAAGTAAGACTCCTTTTCAGTAGAGGCCCAAGGTGAAAAGCTCCATAAACATAAAACATTTATAAGTACATCACAGTTAAACTAGAATGATAATTAGGGAAAAGGTAGAATATTTCATAGTTGCATGCAGACATACATACAAAAACAATCATTGTTCTTTCTTCTCTGCTTTCTTACAGTTCTCATATGCTATATTATTCCTAGTCTTCAATGCCATTTGATTTGAAAATGACGTATTTCATTCCTTCAATGTACAAACATAAGTTGATGCATTGACAGCCATTGTTACATATGCCACACCTTTTTCTGCACCATCTACATGTCTTTTTTGCTAGAGGTGCTGCCCATTTGATTGATATTTATAGTCCTGTAATCCAGACCCCCTACTCTTCATTCCTCTAAAGCTAAATTCAAGAAGAATCAAATCAATCTTTCCATCTCCACCTGACTGCACTAGGTCCAGTAACAGACCCATAACTGAATCATCTAACACCCAGTACTGTTCCCCAATCTGGCATCTCTCAACTCTGAGTTGATGAGCTAAACAAAAAATTCCTTTCCCTGATCTGTCTGTCTTCACCTAAGGAGCCTCTATCTTGAGGAGTAAAACATGTCTGCTACTTCACAAATTTCATTCCTGAGTGCAAAAGAAATGAATAAGTGGCTTCTACCTAGCATACCCACAACCCCTTTCAATCTGAATGTCTGTCCCTTCACCTCCTTTATCCTCTGTCCATTAACTTTCTGTATCACATTAATTCTAGCACAACCTGCCAGAGATCTGTCATTTACATACATCAGGAATGATTCTACTAGTTACATAAAGCTGCGGATGGAACACTGTAAGTGACACCCGATATACCTGTCAACAACAGTTCCTTTTTCTATGCCACTATAAGGATATCCACTACCTTTTTATGATCCTGTTATTCCCCATCTGGAAAAGTTCTGCATACAACCTGAAGTATATTCTTCTGCCATTTCCAGTCTGCAGTGTGACCCACAGGGCCTCTTCGCATTCTCATTTGCTTGTTTATTCTGTTTCATTATCATTTTTCTTATCCTCAAATGTTATCCTTTCCTCTGAAGAAAAGAAGACTAGCTTATGACACAGTAAAGGTTTTAAGTCTGTCTCTGCAGTGCACAGGCATAAAGCCCTGACTGCTCCCCAGATGACAGTTTGAGTAGTAGCTCTGGTACCAGAAGAAACAGAGAGAAAGATGGGAAATTGACTGCATATGGCTCTGCTTGTCTGCTAGTGAAGACTTGCACATGAGACAAAGACTACTATGGAAAGGATGTTGGCTTGCTACTCTCACACCATGATGGCAGCCCTTGGAGATGTAGGTGTGGGAACTCACACGTACCCTAGAAAAACACAGGAGGTCTCCTCAGTGAATCTGGAACTCACATCAGTCATCAGGTAAAGGGTTAAAGGATAAAAAGAGAAAAAAAGTCCTCATAGCTGACGACCTAAACAATGGAGGGCTATGAGGGTGGAGTGGTGCTGAGTAGTTTGCCAGTTACAGTACATCTTGAAGCATGGATGGTCTTGACTTGGGGAGGTGAAAAGAGACCCCTAGGTCATTAAGATGAAAACACCCCACTGTGGCAGTCAGACAGATGCAGAAGCATTGGCAAGTGTACAAACTCCTCTCTGACTGTCTGGATGATAGCCTCATCCAGCCAGCTCTTGCTCAGATGTTGGTAGGAGCACCCTGCCTCTGAGAATAAAATGGCTAATGACCTAAAGGTCAATGGCTTGGTGGTCAACAGACTTGGAGGAAAAAGGCATGTAAAGGAAACAGTAATGATTCTCTTTGCACCATCTGGCACAAGATTAAGGCACTTTCCATTAGAGCCAAGGAAGTTGCACGGGCATTTTTTTCAAAGCAGAATGTGGGTTTTGACACTCATTTCTTTCCCTTTCTTTCTTTTGGCTTGCCCCCTTTTGATTCTCCCATGCATACACCATCTTCATTTTTTCCAATTTAACAGACATCTTGATTTTTCTAATACTGTTTGAATCTGTCCTGTTAATTAACATGATGCCTTAAGGGCAGAAGCCAGGCTTTCCTTTCCCTCTATATTTGAGTAGTTTAAATGCTTGGAAATTAAACACTTAAATCTGGCAACTACTGCTCTGGCTTCCCTTCCAGACAATTAAAAATCACCATACCAGTATAAGTACCTTGCTCTCTCTCTCTTAGTGAATCCTCGGTCCCCCTTGAAGGCAAAGCCCTGAGCTTTACAATAATTGCTTAATTATAAGTTGAACATTACTAGATAATGTTAATGTACTGCCTAAAATATGTTGCAGAACTTTCTGGCAGTGAAATTGTATAACTGTACTAAACTCAACACATAGCTGCCAGGTGTCCGAATCAATTTTGTTGATGTCAGAGTGAATAAAGTTCTTATTACTGATACTACACTGTATTATTTCACTTCCACAAAGACATTAGCTTAGAAAAATAGCGCAGGAGTACATCATTCAAATGAGGTAAGTCAACTGACTTGTATTGTACTTACATGACTGAATGACACAGAAGAATTGCACACAGTTGAATGTATAGCCAGTGCCGGATCATGGTGAAATGGACCTTAATCAGGGTAATGGATCAGGGATGCCCCCCCCAGTAGCATCTCACCACTAGCACTCCCTCAACCATTCCAGTGTCCCATTACTTCGCTACTTCTCCCTCAGTTACCATACACGCTGCCCAAGCCTGTCAGTATGCATAATATTTTCTTCTTTACTTCTACAATGAATATAGATATTAAAATCTTTTATTTTGGATATTATAGCACAAACAGTGATAGCCACTTGCTAAACAAAACAATACAGTCTGACAATGAAAACAGACTTAGCATGAACAGTAAGTTTCTCTGCTGTTGAAACTAACTTTCATTGAAATGGCATTGAAACCCACATTCAAACAAAATGCATCTGGCCAGTGGCGGACTAAGTTTGCCTTTGGGCTGTTTTCAAACCATAGGCTACCTGCACACATTTTTAGGAATTTTGCATATATGCATCTGTTCTTTTATGTACCATCCTGATCGCATTAAATTATATTCCTTGTATAATACACCACTTGTTACAGTGTGTTTTAAATTTGTAGGTTGTAACATTTTTCTGGTAAGCAATGAAACAAAGCATATGAACCAATAATGACAAAACTACCCATTATGGATCATTTCAACCATTTGTAGGTTTTAACATTTTTCCGGTAAGCAATGAAACAAAGCATATGAACCAATAATGACAAAACTACCCATTATGGATCATTTCAACCACAAAAGGCCACTCAAGCTTCTGTCACTACAATCCATCATTATTAGTCAATATAGACAATCTCTACAGAAGTAAAAGTCATCTGAATAATTCCACATTAAAGAGATCTATAAGTAATGAAGTTGCTGCTGGCAAACAACTTTACATTTCAGTGTTTCATGTACAAATTAAGTGCCTGCTGCCCTTAAAAAATAAATAGTCCATGTTACATTAAAAAATGGTAAACTGCTAATATTGCAATAGGAAAGAGCTGTCAAACCATCTAAAATAGTTACTAGGCATGTCATCCAGAGGACACACTCAGGAGTGCAGCACCCCTTTTCCACTTAAAAGACACTGCAATATCAGCACTCCATCTGGTGGGAGGAGAACTCACAGCCTTCTGTATCAAAGGCAAGTACGTTACCTGTTGTGCTACTAACACTGTTTTGAAATTTTATAGCATAAACACTGGTGATGGACATTTGCTAAACGAAACAGTTACACATTGAAAACAGACTTAACATGAACAACAGTAAACTTCTCTTCCCCTGAAACTCAGCATTCCTTGAAAATGCACAGAAACTCACCATTCTTTGAAATTGCACAAAAACTCAATATTCTTTGAAAATGCACAGAAATTCAACAGTCCGTGAAAATGCATTTAACCTTAACAGTCCTTGAAAATGCAATGGAACTCAACATTCTTTAAAAATGCACAGAAACTCAACATTCTTTGAAAATGCACTGAAACTCAACAGTCTTTGAAAATGCACCTGCTGAGGACAGTTTGGCAGATGGTGTAGAGGATTCAGGCTCTAGTGTCCTGTAATCAAGGGACAGGGATTAAGGTTGAATAAGTTAACCAACCTGCTATCCCTAACTGAGGCATTACACACACACACACACACACACACACACACACACACACACACACACACACACACACATGCACACACACACCACCTAACCTGTTGTCTGTGTTCACTTGTCTCTTTCACCCAGAATGGCAATTCTCCATAAAATCCTAGTCTTCAGTGTGCATGGTTCTTTAGATGAATGCATACACAGACGCTACTAAGAATGCACTCTGCATATGTCCTTAAAGAAGAAATGTAGAATATGCAGGAGTACATTCTTAAAGAAGAAATGTAAGTTTTGTGGCAGACCCCCAACCAGTACTCCCCAAGCCAGTGGACCCTAGGTAACTGCCTAGGTTGTCTAGTGCTGGATCTGGCTCTGAGTATAACACATTAATATTTTCAATCAAAGGCTGAAGTCAAAAGGCAGATGTAGGGCATTTGTCTAAAGAGCATTTAAAGTGCATTAATTTATCATCTTCTAATGTTTTCATACCTCTCTAGATAATTATATGCTGCTATCCCTGTAGCATAAGCCATCTCAGTCATTATGGCTACAACTTATCCAAAAATCTCTGCTAAGAATAATTCCATTTTTCCATCCATGTTTTGACATTGTACTCTGCTTCTTGAACTAAACGTGGCAGTACTTCTTGCATCTGTAAATATGTATTTATTTTTAGCTTTGTAGCATATCTTTGTAAATATGTTTTGTTCATTTCTTATGTGATCCTATTCACATGGATTGTACCTGCAAATTGTCCAGTGAGATAAGTGCACTACCCTGATAAACAAATCTAAATAAATAAATACATCTTAAAAATATGGTAGAAGGAACAACAATATAAAAATGCATTTTCCATGGAAAGCAAAGTTAATCACACCCCAGTATATTAACTTTGCCTGTTCCATCTCAAAAACTAATATAAACAACTATTTGGTCACTGAAGCTCAAAAATAAGGCGAACTCTCCCTCACAGTGACCCCCTACACACATTTGCAATGGTAGGCCTTGATGAGGCATGTGAAAATCATAGCTTTTTCCCAGTTCCATGGGCTGAATCCCAAGAGAACCCAGGAATCTACCTGAAAAAAAAAAAACTTTGAAAAATTGATAGAGTCAGTTCTTGATGGAAAATGTTTGGACGCAAACAATGCAAACAGGTGAAAATAATCTGAGGGAGTACACAGACCAATTTCTCTATTATGAAGTTTGTTTATTTAACCCAAAGAAAGCTTGGTATGCATCCTGCAATAATGTAAAAGTGAAAGTCAGAAGTAAGCCACTCTCATACTGTGAAAGAGGAGCAAGAGAGCTGCATAAGGTAGGACCACAGATGTACCCAGAGAACAGGCATGACATAGCCCTGACAGCTGCCCTGCCCTTTTACATTTCTTCAGAGAAACTTGCTTATTTTAGGTGGTGGAAAATTTAACACAAGTCTCACTACAGCCAGTAGCTTTTGGGGGAAGGTGGGTGAATTACAGCTTCCACAATCTCCCCAGCTGTACACTCTGAATAGTGACTTTCTCCATTGTACACAATGCTCTGCTAAGCTATGACTAGAAATTGTAGCAGATGCTTGGAAATAATCAATTAATGTTCCATAATTCACATTAGGTGGCCATGTCAAGTATTGCATTTACATTTGCATTTTTGTTAGGATCTAAGTCTCTATATGTATTACCTGATTTGTAGTTGATATCATGATAAATACAACATGCTTTACCTCAAACTGTTTTAATGAACATCTCTATTTTATTAAGATTCATCAAGAGTATATATTCTTCGATGGGGATATATTCATATAATGCCAAACTGCACTAACATCTATGGGAGCCGCTTTTATGATGGAATGGAATGTGCAGGTAAGAATAATATTTGGGAAGTATATACTTAAAATAATATTTACATGTAAATGTTATAATTATTCTCTACTATCACTGCTTGGGTCAGGTGATAAAATCATAAAATTTGCATGCAGTATAAGGTAGAAGGGCAACATATGAAAACATTCTGCAGTAGAATTTATTAAGTGTGACTAGGTGTGCCATGCCAGTCAAGTGCAGTAGGATTGAGATGTGCCACATACCTCTGCATTCATTTACATGGCAAATGTAGCAGTGGATGCCACGCTGTAATGAGAGCATGCACAGTGTATGAAAAAGCAAATGCACATCTCCATGTCCTGAGCATTTCAATATTCTAATACATAGGCCACACCATGGAATAGGGATTCACTGTTTAGCAATGTGCATTCCACATCCATAAGTGCATATAAATATGGCCTATACAAGTGTTTTATATATAGATATATATATACATTTATATATATATATATATATATATATATATATATATATATATATATATATATATATATATATATATATATCTTCCTTTGGAGCTTATATATGTATAGGCTGTGCATGGCAATGATTATATATGTTGTTGATGCATCATCCTCCACCCACAGTGCACATATATATATGTTTATTCCAGCTCCACTCTGAAAACTTAAAAGACAAAAGACAACTAACCACACTAATGAACACAAATCCAGAAACACAATGGAGAAAAATCTTAAACTGGAAATATTTTTTCTGTGTACCAGCTGTTTTTTGGGAGGGTGTGGGGGGGACAGGCACCTTACACCCTTCACATCCATGAATGTATATATACTAACTCCATGGTGGCACAAACACAAAGAAGGGAGAACTGTCCCAAAAGAAAGGAATCACTGTCACTGCACACCTAGAAACTGCACCGGCAGTGATTTCCAAAGGCAAATGGTCACTAGCATTTTTACCTTTGGTGTCTTATGAGTCAGGCACCTGAACCTTGGGGGAATATTTACTCAGAAGCCTGTAGAGAAGCCATTTCCCCATGTAGTTTAATTTAACCATATGTATGTTATTGTCAGTGCAATAAAATGCCCCTACCTGATCGTGCTGAGCATTTAAACATGATCTGGAGGATAACCTAATAATATACAGAGCAGTGTTGGTTGTGTAATAGCTGCCCCCAATCAATGTTAGTGAAAGGAAACATAGAAAAAATAATCCCTATTAGCCTAGTGCTTGCCATCACACCAAATGGTAATGTAATATATATGTGCAAAATATTCACAATATATGGTAATGTAATATATATACAAAATATTCATTGCTGTCCTGGTGTTCACCATCACTCCAGATGGTAATTTAATATGCCTACAAAATGATCACCAGTGTCCTAGTGCTCACTGTTACTCCAAATGGTAATGTAATATGTATTATACAAAATGATCACTGGTGCCCTAGGGCTCACCATCATACCAAATGACATGGCAATGTAATATGTATACAAAAGGATCCCTGGTGTCCCAGTGCTCACCGTCACTCTAAATGGCAATGCAATATGTATACAAAATGATTACCTGGTGTCCTAGTTCTTAACATCACTCCAAATGGCAATGTAATATGTATATAAAATGATCATGGTGTCCTAGGCCTCACTGTCACACAAAATGGTAATACAGTATACATACAAAATGATCACCTGGTGTAACATTGCTCACTGTCACTCCAAATGGCATTGTAGTATGCATACAAAATGATCACCTGGTGTCCCATTGCACACCATCATTCCAAATGGCAATGTAATATGTATACAAAATGATCACCTGGTATCCCAGTGCTCACCGTCACTCGAAATGGCAATGTAACATGTATACAAAATGATCACCTGGTGTCCTAATGATCACTCTCTATTCATTTCTTTAGCAGTCTGATCTTTAAAGCACTGCTTCCTTCACCCCTCTTAAACTAATACATGAAGAAAACATCCTTCATTATCTAACATCCCTGCTTCAAAATGCTACATATCTACAGCTTTACTACTTCCTTCACCCCTCTGGGAAACTA
>NC_056729.1:288838440-288863440 GCF_019279795.1 Protopterus annectens
CAAGAAAGTTATTTTAAAGCTAGGAGTGTTGTGTTTTAGCAGGCTGTGTCAAGACAGTAACATACTTTTACAGGGAGCTCCCTTTTTTTTCTGTCAGTTTAAAAGTTCAGTATACTAACTGAAAACATATTTTCTGTGGAGGAATTGTCTTAATTTTTCCTTTTGGGGTTTGCATAATGTTTTGAAGTGCATTTTATTGTGTTTTTTTTTTTTTTTTGTCAAAAAAGTAACTTTTGTGGACTGCTAGTTTTACTGGCATTTGCTGCTTGTCTTCCCAGGGAAACAGGAACCGTTTTCGGCTTGACAGTGGAATAGACTATCAGATCCATGATCGGGCCTTCTTCCATCCACAAAAAGAAAAAGTTAAGCAAACATCCTTTGTCACCACAGCAGACTAGCAGTTTGGCTCAGTCACAGGAGGTTGGCTCTGGTGTGGCCATTTGTTGTACCTCAGACCATTCATCTTTTACCCCAGATCTCTGTTATAGCACCTACAGCCACTATAGACCAGGGGTTGGATATGTCCTCTGCAGCCATTGGAATCCCCACAGTGGGCAAGGGAGAGTCACTCTTTTTAGTCCTTGGAGAGGGAACAGGGAAGGTTTTCCTGTTTTATCAGAATGCTGTGCCCATCCATGGGGAAGCAGCTGCTGCCATGACTAACACAGATGGCCCATTTTTCATGTCAAAAAAGAAACATAAAACCAAACACGTATGTACTCCTCAAATTTCTTTGTATAGGAGTAGTTTTCTGGGTCTGACTCAGGTTTTAATTCAGGCTGTTGATTCTTCTTGTAAAGTAGTTTCCGGTAAAAGAAAGAGGGAATTTTTTTCCTGAAAAGATTCAGGGACAGATTTGGGTTTATTTCCTCAGATTTCTGATTCAGACTAAGAGGAGAGCTCAGATTTTCCCTATAGGGGTTCCTCTTTCACTGAGACTATTATTAGAATGTGCCAGTGTTTTCAGTGGGAGAACACTGAGATTTCTCATTCCCTCAGAAAATACTATGAGTTCTTACAGAAGGATTTTCCAGAACCTACACCCATTCCTCCTGTTCTCTCTGTTTTAGAAAGATGTGTGTGTTGCTGCCTGCAATGTTTCTAATAGTCAGCCAGTTGCCCTTATAGAGGCAATTAGGGTGTATAAAGTTCCTCAGTTTTTTTTTTTTTTAATTTTTATACACTATTCCCAAACCTGACCCAGCAGCTATAGCATCAATTGATCCCATTGCTGCTAAGAACTTAGTTAACTCCAATTCTACACTTTCTAAAAAGGATGGGTAAATTGATAGTTATTGTCGCTCGTCCAGTCAGGATAAAACAGATCAGCATTGGTGGGTTCTGTTCAAGCACCTTTATTATGTACAAACACATCAGTATTTAGGCTTAATAACTTTAACTTAAGTAAACTTACAAACAAACTAGCTATTACAGTCATACATGCTCACTCTCTGGCTGCACTCTCAAAATGGCACTGAAACTAGCACGTGTTTGCTATTTATATGCACGTGCTGTCATTGGAAACGCTTCTTAAAGGTACAACATAAACACACTATTCTACATCCTCTTTGAGAAATGAGTCAAGCAACATTGACAACATTAATTGACATGCAATTGATACAAATAATTCTTTGTCATGCAATTATACAGAACTAAATACATATAGATAATTATGTCCAGGTTGCTGTGTATTTCACACTAGGTCTGGAAATATGACCAAATTATGTGGCAGAAAAATTAGAATCAGGTCTAGCAACTAAGACTGTCTCTGCTGAATGTTCAACTTTGGGGACATCAGGAACATCATCAGGAAAAGAAGTAGAAGTTAAGACACCATTCTGCAACAGGAACATTGTCTGGATTGCTCTGAGATCTAGAGTCTGTATCACAGGAACAATGGTGCAATATCTATTCTGGTACAGGAAGATGTCTGCGATTTTTTCCTGTACTCCACACCCTCAGATTCTACGAAGTAGGATCTCAGTTTAGTACATATACCTGTTACTTGACCAATTCGGTCGAAACCTTTCACCGTTTGGATCCTCACTGTCTCTCCTTCTTTCAATGGATGAAGAAATCTGCTCGATTTATCATAGCTGGACTTCTGGAAAGAATGCTTTCTGAATAGTTGGGCTGTAATTGCTTTGTTGTTTAGGCCTCAACAAACTGGAACTGATAAGCAGTGTTGTACTGGTTTGCCTAGATAGAAGTCTCTGAGCAGGTGAGCCAAGTATATCATCATTGGGTATGTTTCTGAGATTGAGCAAATTCAGAAAGACATCGGTATTATCATGCTTTGACTTCTCTAATACTTCTATGCACTCTGTACTGCACGTTCAGTGAGTCTGTTTGACTGTGGGTATTCTGGACTGCTAGTAACATGTACAAAGTCCCATTCTTTTGCAAATTTCTGAAACAACTGACTGGTAAATTGGATACCATTATCAGAAATAACTTTGTGTGGACTACCGTGGACTGAGAAATGACATTTCAACTTAGTGATAAAGCAGTGGATGTTAGATTAGGTAGTAAATCAATCTCAAACCAGTTCAAATAAGAGTCTACCAACACTAAATAATGCTGATTGTTCCACTCGAATATATCAGTGGCTACTGTTGACCAAGGTAGTTCAGGAACTTGACTTAGATGAAGTGGTTCTTTTTGCAAATGTAGTATAGTACTATTGCATACTAAGCAGGAAGAAAGTACTTTATCGATGTCTTTTACTTAAGAAGGACAAAATACTAGTCCTTTCACCCCTCTTCATAGGTTCATAGGTAGGTAGTAGGCTATTGGCCCTAGGGCCTATATAAGCCTAGCAAAAAAGGTACCCAGGCTTTCTTTTGGTAGATTCAGAACCTGGGTGACCACAATGCGAAATCTGGATGTATTCTTGTTGTAAGGAAGCAAAAACAATTTTAAGACCTTTGAAAATAATGCCATCTTTCATCATCATCTCATCTCTGTAAGGAAAATAAGTTTGCACTTCAGGTGGTACACTAGATTGCTTAGACGGCCATCCAACATTAATGTAGTGGTTTAGCTTTTGCAAAACTGGATCAGTCTTTATATGATCTCTCAGCTCATCAAGTCTCATGGTAGAAAAATTATGCAATTCTATGACATCAGAGTAAAAATTCTCTGCATTAAGCTGTTCTGTTGTATTTCTGGGTGATCTGGATAAGGTATCAGCCAGATAAAGAAGTTTGCCTTTTGTATAGACCATTTTGAAGTTGTACTTTTGCAATATGAGCATCATTCTTTGTAATCTCGCTGGAACTGAATGCATAGGCTTCTTTAAAATAGTGACTAGAGGTTGGTGATCAGTTTCAATATGAACAGCTCAACCATAAATATAATCATGAAACTTTGAGCATACAAATACTACTGCCAAAAGTTTTTTCACAATTTGAGCATATTGCATTTCAGTTTGGGTAAGAGATCTAGATGCATAGGCTACTGGTCTGCCTTCTTGAAGAATAACTGTGCCAAGACCAAATTTTAAAGCATGACAGGAAAGAGTTACTGGTTTATTGACATCATAGTACCTCAATGTACATAGGTGGGGTGCCAAATTTCTGCTCAAGCTCTTCAAATGCCTTCTGGTGCTGTTCCAACCAAGACCATGTAACATTTTTGCACATCAGCTCTCTCAAAAGAGCTGTCAACTCACTGAAGTCTGGTATAAACTTGCCTAAATAGTTGAGTATACCAAGAAAATGTTGTAGAACTTGAACATTATCTAGTGGTGGCATCTCAAGAATGGCTGCTTGCTTGGATGGGTCTGGTCGTAAGCCAGTGCTAGTAAATAAATTACCTACATATGTAACTTCTGGTAGTCTGAATTTGCACGCCAGAAAATTGAGCTTTAAGTTCACTTCACGTGCTCTGTCTAGAACTTTCTTAAGGTTTCTGTCATGCTCTGCTTCACCATTGCCTCCAACCAATAAATCATCTACTATTATGGTACAAGGATAACCTGAAAAAAATGTCTCCATTGCACACTGAAAGAATTCACTTGCAGAATGCATTCCAAATGACACCCTGCAGAATCTATATCTTCCAAACGGGGTACTGAAAGTAGTCAGTAGTGAAGATTTGCAATCAAGCATCACTTGCCAAAATGAACTTTTTGCATCTAAGACAGAAAAAAACAGTGGTATTCAGTATTAGGGCTGTGACTTCATCAACTGTGCAGTGCACATAGGATAATGTGGTCTTTTTAATGCTTTGTTCAAATCTCTTGGGTCAATACATATTCTGATTTCATCTGAGCGTTTTTTGTGGCCTGCTACCATGGACAACACCCATTCAGTTGGTTCTGTAACTGGACAAATTACACCTTGCTGCACCATTTTATCCAGCTGAACTTTGACTTTATTCTGTATAGCTATCAGAACTTTTCTTGCTGGTCTGACCACTGGACTGATCTCTGGATCTAACTTCATAGAATACACAACTGGAAGTTTGTCCAACTTGTCATCGAAAACATCAGCATACTCTGAGAAAATTGTTGGAACTGGGATATGTGCTTATGTGATGAACTTCTTTGGTAAAGGAAAGCAGATTCATTCTCAGACTGTCTCTGAGACCCAATAATGACTGTACAGGTCTTCAGACTACATAGAATAGTAAGCTGCAGCAGTTCCTAGCCAAATAACATGAAAGCACTACTGAGCCTTTGGTTTGAATTTCTTCACCTCCATAGCAATAAGTTTTGCACAACCAGCTACATTAAATTGTTCACCAGCTCTCACCTTAGCAAATATGTTTGCTGACATAACATTACACTTTGAACCAGTGTCTACTTTGAGCTCGGTGGATTTTCCATTGATCTGGACATTACAAAACACTTTATTCTTTGCCAACAAATTTACTGCATCAACCTTTTCACCAATTACTGACACACCATCTATGTCGAAAGTAGAATTGTAGTTCTCTATGTGATCAACCTGCTTTTTTGAGTGAGCTTTCTTTATAACTTTGTGAGGTTTACTTGATTTGCAAAATTTTTGAAAATGGTTCCATTTTTTACACTTGTGGCATTGCTGACCAAATGCTAAGTATTTTTTCTCTTTTAGACTCATGACTGGCACCACAGTTGCGACAGTTAACAATAAAGCTTGATTTAGGTTTTGCTGACTCACCCTTGTACTGCACTGATCATGTCCTTTTCTTAGAACTTGCTGGAAAACTACAAGTTTTACTTGAGGAGACTGCAGGGGTAGCAAGTGCCATGTGCTTAGGCCTGGTTCTGCTAGCCATGTGTTGCATGCTGTCTACATTTGCTCTGGAGCCTGCTGAAACCATGCTCTTATCACTTGCAACCGTACTTGTGTGCCTTTCTGTAACTTCATGGATTTGACAAATCTCAATAGCTTTTCTGAGTGTTAAATCACTGTCATGAAGCAAAATCTTTCTCACTGCAGCACTATTAATACCACACACAAGCCTGTCCTTTATTAACTCATTTAAGTCACCAAACCTACACGTTTTAGCTCTGTTTCTCAGTCAGTAATATAATCTGCAAAAGTTTCCCTTGCTTTTGATCTCGTGTGAAAAAAATGCCTCTGTAATGTAACTAGGGTTACCACCTGTCCCTCTTTGCGAGGGACAGTCCCTCTTTGGGCAGTTGTATCCTGCGAAAAAAAACTAAAAAATGGCAAATGTCCTCAGATTTTAGGACAAAAATATTTCCTAGGTTTTCTTTAATAGTTGCATAAAACTGTTATTTTGTATCTGAAATATATAAATGTTATTTTAAATAGCATAAGCAGGCCAAATGCTACAAGAATAAGCCTTTATTTTGACAAAAAACATGAATTTCTGTCCTTTGCACTGACCACGGGTATATTTTGTCCTTCAAAATCTTGCATTTCTGCAAAAATGTCCCACTTTGGGCATCTGAAAAGGTGGCAACCCTAAATGTAACATTTGTCGTGAGTTACTCATTTCCCTGAATTTGAGTTTCAAATACTCAGGATCTTCCCCTTGATTCAGCCTGTACAACAATATAATGGTTTTCACCTTCTCCCTCATATACTGCTGGTGCACATACAAATGGATGCTGTCTTTCAATGGCCTCTTACCCAGCTAGGTTAGCAAAATGAATGCCCTGATGCATGTATTTTTGTCAGAATAAGCTGCTTGTATAAAAATAGTGTACTTTTGCTCAAATATTCTCCGTTTCTCTGCGACATTCTGATTAAATACAAATGGTGATGGTTTTCGAAATCCATCTGCCATATTAACAAATACCAGTGTAGGGTTTTGCAAGTATGCATGAAGACACACACATATATATGTCAGAAATTTATGCCAATATTTGTAACTATGATGCCCAATAGCACAACAAGCCTCTGAATAACTGAACTTTGCAAATTAAGTCTCTCGGGCACAAGAATACTCTTGAAATTACTGTACTGTAAGAAATTATCTCATCAGTTTAAGAAACATTTCAAAATAACTGCACTGTGCTAATAAACTGGGCAGAAGAACCCGGAATAAAAAACATTTCAAAGTAAATGCACTTTGCGAATAAACAGTACACAGCACACTAAAACTTTTCCAAAATGGCTATACTTTGCTAAATGACTCTACAGTGCTAGAAACACTCTGTAATGGTGATACTTTGTGAATAGACACAGCACAAGAAACTTTTTGAAGTGGCTGTATTTTGACTGCACTTTACGAAATAGTTGCACTTTGCATACAAATAAACTCTTCAGAATAATTTCACAGTAATGAGCACACACTGTAAGCACTTTTACACACTTTGAGATGCTTCAAATACTCTAGTTTTGCCCTGAATTCAATGGAAAAAAAGCAGTTATGTTCTTACCATAATGTTCCATCTGTGTTGTCAATCTTCATTCATTTTTAACTGTTGGGTTCGGTTCCAATCCTTGGAACCGACTCGGCTGTTATATCAAGCTCACACCAGCCAAAAACTCTAAAGCCAAATCTACCCATACTGCCTTTCTTCTCTTCACCTCAGATTGAGTTTTGCCCATAAAGTAGAAAATTATGGAAACTTTGTCTGAGCACCAACCCTACTAGAACCCCAGGACTAGTTCCAAACCTCCAGGAATCTTTTGGAGGGGGTAAGAGGGTGGGATGTCAAGAATTAATGAAGATCGACAACACAGGTAGAACATTATGGTAAGAACATAACTTCTTTATCTGATGTTGTCAATATTCATTCATTCTTGACTGTTGGAACAGAGTCCCTAGCTACTTTAGACCCTGGGAGGCCCTAGGAAATGATATTCCTGAGCACCATAGAGCCAAACGATGCTCTTCCCTTGGAGACAATATCCAATTTGTAATGAGTGATAAAGGTATGGGGGTAGCCCAAATTGCAGCTGCACATATGTCATCCATAGAAGCTCTGGAATGAAAGGCTTCTGAAGTGGAAACATCTAGTAGAATGAGCTCTAAGTTTTGATGATGTCTAGCTTATTTTGGCTATAAACAAAGGTAGTTCAATCTCTCAACCATTTTGATAGAGTAAACTTTTGAAACTGATTTGCCCAGTCTAGTACCTGAAAAGGCTAGAAACAGTTGATCCAATTTTCTAAAGGATTTTGTTCTATCTAAATAAAAGCGTAATTGTCTGTGTACATCCAACAAATGTAAGTAATATTCTCCCTTGTTTGAGAAATTTGGAAAGAAGACTGGTAAATCTATGGTCTAATTGCTATTGGACTCTGACACTACTTTAAGTAGAAAGGAGAGATCAGTTCTGAGTGATACTGTCTCTCTGTGAAAAATGATACACGGATGTTTTACACATAGAGCCTGCAACTCCGAGATTCTCCTGGCCGATGTGATGGTCACCAGGAATAGAGACTTCCAAGATAAAAACTTGATATCACAGGTGGCTACTGGCTCGAAACTCTGACAGACCAAACATTGTAAGACCAATGTTAAATTCGAAGGTGCAATGGGCTCTTTGAAAGGCAGTTTCAAAAGTGCCCTTGAGAAATGTTTTACAAAGACAGTGAAACATCAAAGAATGATCATCAAATCTGTTATGGAAATTTGAAATGGCAGCTAAAAGAACTCTAATGGTAGAGGAAGAGGCACCTAATTGAAATAAGGTAGTTAAGTATTCCAAGACTTTATTGAGCGAGACTGAGAAAGGATCAATACCATTTTCATCAGACCAAAAAACAAATCTTTTCCATTTACTAGGATAGAGTTTTCCGGTGGATGGTTTATCAGATGACAAAAGTATCTTTTGTACTGGGGAAGATAAATTATTTCACCTGGCAATTACTGGAAGTGAAGAAACCAAGCCGTCAGCCTGAGATTTTGTAGGATGGGATACATCAGGTCCTGCGGATGAGATAAGAGGTCTGGAATTGGATCCAGAATCCATGGACAGTGGACTAGATGAGGCCAGAGAAAGGGAAACCAGACTTGATGGGACCAATAAGGTGCAATGCATACCTGCCAACCTGGAAACATCAAAAATTTGGACAAAGGCCAAGAAAAATAGGTACAAATCTGTACGCTGATTAATATAAAATTTGCATACATATTTATTTAACCCTACCCACTCTGGTGGAATTGTGGGGTACCAACTTTTAAATGCAAATTGAAGAATAGACAAAATATTAAACACAAAATATAAACAGCATTTCTCTTGTGTCTTTACAGATCCCAGGTTTTTGGCTGAAAAGGGTTGAATGAGCAGCCCATCTATCTGTTTAAGAAACTACAAATAAATAAAACTCTGACATGTCACAATCATAAGCATTACCAAAATTACTAAGCCCTGACATGATAAAAAATACATAACAATAGGAAGAACACACCTCTCCAGTACAAACTACACATGTCTACATTTAATCAGTGCACTTCAAGAAAAAAAAGACGTTTTTATATAAACAATAAGTCACTTAGTAATACTCACTGGTATACCTTTGGGCTGACCAGTGAAAAGTGATCCCTCTTAGTCATGTATGCGCAGTGACATGACTCAGACTGTTGGACACTTCAACACTTGACAACTGTAGCCAGCTAACTAAAGGTATATAGATACCTTGGTTTGATTTTCCCAGCTTCCAGAGAGGCTCATTATTAGAACTTAGTCATCTTTGTTTAAAGTAAATAAATTACGGATTGCTTTCCTTCACCTCATCTGAACAATTTAAAATTCACTAGACATGTAAAGGACATTTGAAAACAAGTGTAACAGTGGTAACTACATTCTATTCTACTAACCCACATAAAGTATTCTAAAGTTAACAGAGAAGTGGAAAACTAATGTAAAATAAATAATTTGTATATTTTTAACACTAAAGACAGGTCACATAAACTCGAGTCAGGACCATGGTTTCTAATAAACAGCTAATAATCAGGCTGGCTAATTCTAACAAACAGGACTCAGGAGAAGTGTGCTGATGCAGCAGAATCTTTCCTTTTTTTACTTTTACTTACCTGGAAGAGGACAGGTTGAGCCGACAAAGCAAGTAAATTTTCTCACCCTTCTGATTCCTGCAGGCGCTGGGCGAAAGAAAATTGTGCACAGTTCACAGGGCAAGCTAGCTCTGCTCACTACTCCAGCTATTAATTCAAATCCACTGCAACCACAAGACATATGAACTTCCCGGAGATCATTTGCAGCCGATAACTGTTCCCGGCTTCCTGCTCGCAGAGCATTCGAACAGCCCTTGAGCGCCCAGCTGGAAATGAGTGCATGTGTGCCCTTGAGCTCAATTCTGATAAGCTGGTAGCCCCAACGCTGTTGACATCATTGCACATGTGATGACATCAGCGTAAAAGCAAAAAATAAAAATAAAGTGGAAAAAATCAGAATGAAGGAATCGTGGCACCCCATTGTTTGGATCCCAAAACTCAGTAAAAACTGAGTAATTTGGTATGGTTGGGAGGTATGGTGCAATGAGAATCACTTTGCTTCTCAACTGTTAGGCTTTCCTCAGAAATTGGGGAATTAGAGGGATTGGTGGGAAGGCATATAGAAGTCCTGGGCACCAATCGTGGTGAAGAGCATCTCTTGGGGACTCCCCTTGAAGGGGGACTAGGGCAAAGCAGCTGCTGCAGTTGTGGTTTATGGGAGAGGTGAACAGATCACAGCAAGGCTGACCCCATCGAAGAAAGATCTTCATCACTACATTGGAATTGAGAGACCCCTCATGAGCCAGGAGAATACATCTGCTCGGTTTGTCTGCAATCATGTTGGAATTTCCCCGGACGTACATTGCTATCAAAAAGCGGTTAGAAGTGATTACCCATTGCCAAACTCTTAGGGCTTCCCGACATAGGGGGTAGGATCTGGTCCCCCCCCTGTTTGTTGATGTACCAGACCACTGACATTGTCTGACTGAATAGTAATTGTCCCCAAAAGGAGGACAGGCTGGAATGCTTGCAATGCTAATAGCACTGCCATCAGTTCTAGGATGTTGATATGTAGATTGGCCTCTTGACTATCTTTCCCCAAATATGCCCCCCCCTCACCCTACCAGGAATGCATCCCTGGTCACTACAGTCTTGGGTTGAGAGGGTGAGAAAGGGCAACTCCATAGTTTGTCTTCTGGCTTCATCCACCAAGATAAATCCTGCTTACATCGGTTTGTTATGCGGATTGGGTGGGACATTGGATGAGTTAACATTGATCACTGTGACACCAGGAGCCACTGAGCAGCCTCATGTGGTACCTCATCAGAGGAACTAAGATGATTGTCACTGCCATGGTCCCAAGAAGCTGTAAGACTAGACAAGCCAGGACTTTGTCTTGAGAGAGTATCACTTGAAGTTGTGACCTAAACTTTACCAGTCTGTGAAGAGAAAGCGCAGCCATGCAGGATTTTGTGTTTAGTCTTGCTCTGATGAATTCTATGTCCTGTGTGGGGGATAGTTTTGACTTCTCTGTTTATTGAGATGCCTAAGAACTGTGCAAGACTTAGAATGGAGTCCAAGGGGGAAAGCAGCAGATGCCTGGTGGTGGAGGTGAGGAGCCAGTTGGCTAAATATGGAAACACACGGAATCCCTGTAGCCTTAAGTGAGCTGCTACCACTGCCATGCATTTGGTGAACACCCTGCGGGCTGTGGTGAGACCAAAGGGCAGTGCTCAAAATTGGTAATGACTGTCTCCTAGCTGGAAGTGGAGAAATCTTGTGAAGCATTTGTCCATCTTTGTGGTAATACGCATCCTGAAGATCTATGTTGTACATCAAGTCATCTTTCTCCAGAAAAGGAAGGATAGACTGAATTGTGACCATCTGGAATATTGTTTGTTTTACAAATTTGTTTAGTACACTGAGGTCCAATATTAGCCTCCAGTCCCCTGTCTTTTTTGGCACTATAAAGAATCTTGAGTAGAATCCGGATCCTATCTGGTCTGGTGGGACTGCTTGGATGACTCTTTTTTGAAACAGCTTTTGAATTTCTAGTGCTGCTATATCCCTCTGACTGGGTGGAACATTGGGGATCTGCCTTTGGAGTTTGGGTAAAAGATTCAAGGGAATGTGCTAACCTCTGTTGAATGTCTGCATCCAGGAATCCAATATTATTGTGAGCCAGGCTGAGTGGTTCAGAGAGAATCTTCGTCCGACTGCTTCCCAAGGTAAGCAATTGGGCCACTGCTCAGGACTGCTGGTAGGGTTGTCTAGAAAAGGAATCCCTGGAACCCTAGTTACGTGGAGCCCCTCTGCCATGGGAGGGGTGTCTTCCAGATGAGTTTCCCCCTCTGCCCCAGGGGGAATACTCACCATGTGTGTCCCAAAAAGGCCCTTGGGACTTTCTGAACCACTTCTTTCCACCCGTCTGATTCCTAGAGTAGAGTCATTGCAGAGTGGAAAAATGCACGCCCACAGCAGAAAGGATCTTTCCATCCTTTTCACACCTGACTAATGTGTCTGACTTTTGGGCCAAATAATGAAGTAGGATCAACAGGAGTGTTAATACAGGAAGACTTGAAGGGGTCCACAAAGTCACATAAGCACATCCAGGCATGACGCCTAATGGCAATGCTTGTACCTGCTGCCCTGGATACCCCTTTGGCTGTATGTGCAATAAGCTGCATGGACGAGTTGCAGATTGACTCTAGGGTGGCAAGCTGGGAGGCAACCTTATCCCAGACCTTGTCACAGTTTGGAGGATGGACAGCTGGACTCTCCTCAGCAAGTTCCTTTTTTGTGGCAGCCACCACCACTATGGCATTCACTGCTAGACCCTTCGACCAGTGAGGCTGATCCTCAGGCACTGAAAGAATTTTGTCTGGTCTCCATGGAATTCAATCTATGGTATCAGGAGCCTTCCACGCAAGCTGTACAGTGAGTTTGATCAGTTCATTGGCAGGAGGAGTCACCCAAGAAGGAGAAGGCCAGGTACGGGCTTCCAATCACCCCTCTGTTTTAGTATCTCAAGGATGTCTCCAAAGGACACATCTTCAGGGGGTGACCATGGGGACCCTTCCCCTTCATTGTAATCTGTGAGAATCCAGGTGCTTCCTCTTGCACATTCTCTTATGAGGGGGCCTCCTCAGGGGGAAGATCTGAGGAGGATTCCAAAGAGAAAGGACCCTGCACTAGGGTATCTTGCTGCTCTTGTGCCCACTGTCCTGGAGTAGCAGATTGTGTCAGCTGTGAATCAGAGGGAACAAAAATATGGCATGCCAACAGGGAAGGTGCCAACTGTGAGCCTGCTGAAGCTATAGCTCTCTCCATAATCTGGAAGGCAGGCCTATCTGAAGAGGGATGGGAGTCCAGAAACGAGAAAGATGACCTTGGAACTAGGGTCACACCCCACTCCGATGAGCCCCTCCCAGAGTAGGAGCCACGAGAGGACTTGTAAGTGCCAGGGCACCAGGAACCATAGACGGCACCATGGAGAAAATTGAACCACATCCAGGATCCCGGAGCTGGCAGCAAATCATGGTCCCATGGGTGAGTTGGCTCCAATGGAGCTGCCAACCACAGAGTATGTTCCAGAACCAAGGTGAGATCCACCATCAGTACTGAAGTAGTTGACACTGGGAGCGTCAAAGCAGTGGGCTCCAAGACCTGCAGAGAGTTTGAATGAGAAAGATAAGTGGGTGTCCCACGACAGTAAATCTCAGCTCTGGATGGGAGAGAGGTCCTAAGGGGAACAGGAAGACCTCTGGCTATCAACAGTTGATCCACCAATCTGACTACATCTAACTCTGAAAGGCTCCTGGTGGAACAGATGGACATCCCTGAGGGTGATTCTGGCCTTTCAAGAAAGGGACTTAATTGTTCACCCAAAAAGGGCTCTATAGATGGGGAGTATCTAGTCCTGGGTATACTCTCAACCTTTGGCATCGTGGTCTGATGACCACTAATTTGTTTGGCAGGGGAAGACGTATCCTTGATATTTGGAGAAACTATTGCCAGTGCCGGTGAAGTCATCAGTACCAATGATAAGGTCGGAGATGTAGGAGTTTTGGTAGCTTCAGTAAAGGTCAGCACCATAGGAGATGTAACAGGCTTCAGTGCCAGAGGAGGAGTTGGTGCAGATTTAGATATTTTATGCCTTGGTTTCAAAGGATGAGTCAAAACCTGAGACTTAGTAGTTTTAGCTTCATGTACCTTAGGGGATGAAGGTACCAAATGGCTCCTTTTCTTAGACTCTTTTCTGTGAGACTTAGATGTCTCCACCTCAGACAAAGCTTCACTAAAAGGGCCTTTAGCAGTCCCTTGAGAATACATTTGTTTTGCCTCTCTGCAAGGATGCAAGCACTGAAACCCTTGCAGAGTTCACATAGTGGATGTATCTCCAAATGAGGCACACCTAAACAATAAACACATGAAAGATGCCCATCAGAATTAGGCATCTTCCTGCCACAGTCCCCACATTGCTTAAACCCTGTGGTTTCCTTCTGCCTTTCTGTCATCTTTCAAAGAACATTGAAAGGGTACGCACACAAAACACACACACGCACACAAAAACTAATGAAATAATGAAAAGAGTACAGAAGAAAGTTTTTTTATTTTTTAAATAAATATACTAACAATGGTAACTAGAAAATGTCCAGAAGAGGGTAATAGAAGGAAAGAAGGAAAATAAAAATACCAGTGATGGTACTGAAGAATTACCAGAGGTAAAGGGAAGGGAGGGGCCTATACCAAAGATGGTAAGTGGAATAGATTAGAAAAAGTAGGAGAAAAAAGGGGTTAAACAAACACTCACGCCAATAGACAACACTAACGATAACTATAAAGGAGAACAAGCAACAATTTAAACAAATAGAAAAAAATATATGTATGTATGTATGTATATATATATATATATATATATATCAAAACAAGTTAGCACTTAGCTCAGAGCGTGGCTGATGCATCCGATTTTCTATGTGGCAAACAAGATCTGGGGTGAAGGGAAGAGCGACACTATGGGTAGCCTTGGCTTCAAAGTTTTTGGCTGGTGTGAGCTTGATATAACAGCCAAGTCAGTTTCAAGGATTGGAACCAATCCCACAGTCAAGAATGAATGAAGATTGACATCATCAGATTAGCAGTTATGCCAAAACACAGTACTTTGCCAAAAATCACACAATCGCCTTGCTTTTATTTATGCTCACTGTGCCCTTTTTTGCCCTTTATTATATTTGTTTTGCTCATTTAATCTTTCTTTATGCCCATTATACAGGTTTATAGGTTCATAGGTTGGTACTAGGCTACCGGCCCTAGGGCCTATACAAGCCTAGCCATAACAATTCCCTGGATATTTCTTCCCACAGTATTTACTTCTCTGGACCCCTGTCTAGCAGGGTGACTGACATGATCTCTGGGGTGAATTTCCTATCTCCCATCCAATCATCAGGGTTCCTTTTGAAGAGGACCAAGGAGGTGCTCTGCTTGACATGTATGCGCAGTCTATTCCAGAGTATGGGAAGTCTCTGGGTCAGGAACCTATCCCTCCAGCATGTTTTGTTCATTGTGATAACAAGGTTTAGATCCCTGGAGCATGTGGCTCTAAGGGATTGGGATTTCTTTAAGTGGAGCATGTCCAACAGCTCAGGGTTTGACATGGCCTTGTATGTTAATCAGAGATCGCCTCTGAGTAGACGATATGCCACAGAGTATAGCTGGAGTTTTTTTAGATGGTCAGCATATGGCATCTGCTTTAGGCCTGTGATTCTTTTAGTGATGTATTTCTGTGGCCTTTCCAGCTGTTTCAGATGTCTTGTGAGGTACATACCAAATGGGGCATTATACTCTATAATGGGTCTAATGATGGATGAGTACAGTAGGACAATGACCTCCTTTTTTCTGGATGAAAAGCCTTTAGTGATGAGGTGTGCCACATAGAAGGATTTTCTAACTCTTGTGGCAACGTGGTTATCGAAAGTGAGACCACTGTCCACCTGTGTCCCTAAGTCTCTCATCACACTTTCGATGTTTAGTGTATTGCCACCTATGTGGAAATTCATGGGTACATGTTTTTTTTCAAAGGGGATAACTATACATTTCTTGGCATTAAGCTTCAGCCCATGGCTCTGGCACCAGGCATCTGTTTTTGTAAGGCCCTTTTGTAGAATATCCACATCATTTGGGGATTCAATAATGGCTCCCAGTTTGGAGTCATCTGCGAACTTTGTTAGCCAGAGTCCCTTAGTGTTGGCCTGTACTTCAGAGAAGTAGATGCCAAACAAGAGTGGTCCCAGGACTGAACCCTGAGGTACTCCACTTGTCACTTGTCTGGAGCTGGATTTGGAGTCAGCTGCTTTTATAGTCTGGGTTCTGTCAGTAAGCCAGTTGGCAACCCATCGAGTGATGTAGGGATTTATGCCCAGCTTAGTAAGTTTATCTATGATTCCAGAGTGGGGGGTGTTGTCGAAGGCCTTGGTGAGGTTCAGATAGACTGTGTGGACTGCCTTACCCTCATCCACAGCTCTGGAGACTGATTCAAAGAAGTCAATCAGGTTCAGGAGACAAGATCAGCCCTTCACAAACCCAAACTGGGTGGGGTCCAGTGTTTGAAGGTTGCCAATGTCTTTGTTTATAAGTTTAATGCATTCCATGCCCTTGCAGATCAGGCTCGTCAGACTGATGGGACAGTAGTTCCGGGATCCAAGGTGGATCCCTCCTTGTGGAGTGGGATAACTGTAGCTGTGCGCCACTCAGTGGGCTCGAAGCCTGAGGTGAGGCTATGATTAAACATGACACTTAGGTGAGGTGCCAGTTCATTTTGTAGTTCATGTAGTACACAGCCTGGGATGTCATCTGGTCCCATGGATGCTGTATTCTTAGCTTTGGAGAGTGCGGTTTTACCTGTGTGGCCGTGATTACCAGAATTTGGCAATCTTTTGGTATTGAGATGGGCCCTTTAGGGGGTGAGAGAGTTCTCATTTTACTCTAAACATGCTTGTTTTACTTTAAACCTGCTCGTTTTGCAATTCTGAGGTTATTCCAAACCCCTTTTGTGCTTTTCTGATAATCATTTTATCATGTATCTTAATTTTAAGCATTACATTTTGTTTGATTAATAAACTCTTTGTGCCTCTCGCTTGCTTAATAATGTGGTTAGTGCCCTTGTAATGCTCCATTTTATCCTTTTGTATAAAATAAATAATTTGTGCAAGTTTTCATTACCTTTAGTTCATTTCTGGTCCTTGTTTGTACTCGGTTCACTTAGTTTACCTTCACTATTAACTCTGCACTTCACAGCTCTGAAAAGCAGCATCTGGAATCCTGGTTCTGATACCATGTTGCTCGTCCAGTCAGGATAAAACAGACGAGCATTCATGGGTTCTGTTCAAGCAGCTTTATTATATACAAACAGATCAGGATTGAGGCTTAATAACTTTAATTTAGGTAAATTTATAAACAAATTAGGTAATACACTCATACATGCTCACTCCCTGGATGCACTCTCAAAATGGCACTGAAGCTAGCATATGCTTGCTATTTATATGTTTGTGCTGTCCTTGGAAATGCTTCTTAAAGATACAACATGCACACATTATTCTACAGGTATGGGAAAAATGTATACTTCTGCAGCTTTGATTGTCAGAATTTTGAATTGTCAGGCTCATATATTAAAGTTTGTTCTGACAAATTGTGAAAGTATGAGGAATGCTTCGTCTGCAGGTTGTTTTTGTGAGGAAATATCTGTTTTAAATAACTTAAGTTTCTTCTAGTGCACAGGTCACTATTCATTGTTTGCAATGTGTGTATGACTCTGTTGATACTTCATCCAGAGCTATGGCCACTGGTACTGTTTTAAAGAGGTTTGTATGGGTGCATTATTAGAACCTTCCAGATGATCTTAAAAATGAGATTTTACATTTTCCCTTAGAGAGAGATTTCATGTTTGGCCCATTTGCTGCAGAGGTGATAAAAATGTAATAAAAGAGTCAAGCTGATCCAGGGAATCTCTAAGATTTTTCAACCCTGCTTTTCCAAATTGTCCAAGTGGTTTTCTTTCTCCTCTTTCCAGTTCTGGCAAAAACAGTATAAGCAGTCTCAACAGAATTTGGGTTTAAGAAGAAATGGCAAGGGGGTCCAAAAAGAAGTCTCAAACCTCCAAAAACCAAGAAAGGTCCAAGTCTGAATGACTACTCAAGAGACTTTGTGACCCTCTCCCACCCTGGCCCTTTTTTTCTTCCAGAAAGTCTGAATATCCATTTTTCTCTTTGTCAACAGATAGTTTCAAAGAAATCTGTTGTGAAAATCATTCATCATGGTTATAGATGGCAGTGGGAGGACATTCTTCCTTTCTAGGGGGTCATTGCTCATCCTCCAAGTCAGACTCTTTTGTTTCCACCTCTTCTTCATCTCATGATAGCCCAAGGAGTGATAGACACAGTTCCTCCTTTGCAGGAGGGGAAGGGCTTTATTTAAAGATGTTCCTAGTGCCAAAGATAGAAAATGCTTTGAGTCCAGTTTTGGATCTTTATTTCCTAAACCTGTTTGTTATAGTGCCCAAATTCAAAATGATGTCACTTCACAACCTATTACCTCTTCTTTTTTCAAGTTTTCTTGTAACACTAAACGTAAAAGATGCTTATCATGGCATTCCTATTTATCCAAACCTCAGATATTTCTTATTTTTTGTTTTTGTGTCTGGATCACATTATCAGTTCCCTGCCTTACCATTTGGACTATCCACTGCACCAAGAGTGTTCACAAAGTGTGTAGCTCCAGTTAGAGTTCACTGCAGGTTACAGGGTATCCATACTTTTCCATATTTAGATGACTTGCTTATCTTTGCAGAGTTGTTTTTCAAATTGTCAGAAATCTTTTTTTCTTTTGGTGGGAGATCTCATACACAAGCTGGGATTCCAAAAGAACATTCAAAAGTCTTGCTTGACTCCCTCACACAGGGTTGTGTTCCTGAGTTGCCAGTTAGACACCTCACTTCATGGAGCTTTTCTTCCACAGGAAAAAAAAGATCTTTATTTAGATCTACTTCTAAAGTTTTCCACTCAGACAATGATCACTGTGAAGAAATACCTCAGGATTTGGGGTCTCATGGCATCTGTGATTCTTATAATACCCCTGGCAAGACTCCATATGAGGAAGATAAAGTACTATCTGAAATCTCTTTGGTCCAAGCATCAATACCCTTTATCTTTTCAAATCCCAGTGCTGAGGTTTGTCAGAAGATACACCTTTTGGTGGAAACAACAGATATCCTTAAATCCAGGTCTTCCTGTCTCCCTCCCTGCTGCAAAGTAGCCAGTCACTACAGATGCTTTGGACTTTGCTAAGGGAGCAGTTTCAGGAAGAATAAAAGTGCAGGGGGTGTAGGACACCAAGGCCAGATGCAAGAACATAAATATCAAGGAGATACTTACTCTTATCAAGGCACTCAAATCATGGTTACAGACAATATGGCACTCATGTGGTACATTCACATGCAAGGAGGAATCAGGGAATTCCCCCCTTTGCAGACTACCCATGTTAGCTTGGGATATAGCATCACAGCACAACCTCACTTTAAGGGAAAGCTAAGCAGGATAAGGGCAAACTCTCATGAATGGAAATTAAATCAGGGTGTCCTCTAAGATTTGATCCATCTTTGAGAGTTCCTCAAGTAGACTTGTTTGCCTCCTCTCTGAACAATCAACTGGCAAAATTCTGTTCCAGGACTCCACGCAAGAAGAACTGGAAGACGGATGCATTTTCTTTTCTCTGACCAGGTATATTCCTGTATGCCTCTTCACCCTTTCCACTAATATCCAAGGTATTTCTGAAGATTCTGAAAGAATTCCCCAAGATCATTGGGGTGACTCCTTTCTGGCCCAGGAAATTGTGGTTATCCCTTCTTTTGGAAATGGCTAGTGGCAATTATCATAAGCTTTCTCAAAAAACTAGATCTACTCACATAAGAACAGGGGAGTTTGAAACACCCCGACATCAATCATCTTCAATCAACTGCCTGGATGATAAAATCTTAATTCCTTTTAGGCACCTGTTTACTGAGGACATGCAGCAGGTACTAATGGAGGCAAGAAAGCCTGCTACTAGAAAATCATATATTAGCAAATATAAAAAGGTTTTCTAGTTGGTGTCAACAACATAACCAGCACCCATTCAGGGCCAGTTATTCTCTGTTTTTATAATATTTGTGTCAGTTACTATCCTAGGGCCTTTCTTATTCCTCTATCAAGAAGGTTTATATATCAGCTATTTCAACATGTCTGCTCATGGATCCTTCTCCTTTAATGCAGTCTCATGTCAAAATATTCTTGAAAGGGGTTTTGCATAACAGGCCTCCAAGAAAAATACTGGTCCATCTTTGGGATCTTAATTTTGTGTTAGAGAAGCTAATGCTTGCTCCATTTGAACCATCTAATCTGTCTGACTTGATGTACTTCATTTGGAAAACAGTTTTGCTAATTGCTCTGACTTCTGCAAGAAGAGTATCTCAGTTGCAAGCTCTTATAGTGACCCAACCCTATCTCATTTTTCTTTAAGAACTAATCCTGCTTTTGTGCCTAAAGTGGTATCTGAGTTTACTTTAAGCCAAACTATCCATCTCCCCATTTTCTTTCTTGAACTTGAAAATTAGGGAGAGAGGATACTCCATACATTGGATGTCCACAGACAACTCACGTAGTATTTTGACAGAGCTAAATCTTTTAGCTCTTCAGATCAGTTTCTTCATTTCTTGTGAAGGTGGGAAGAAGGGACAACCTGTGTCAAAACAGACTATTTCTAAATGGTTGTCTAAGTATATTACCTTTTGTTATAATCACATAACAACTCTGTTTTAGGTAGAGTCGAGAGACACTCTACCAGGGCCTTCACTTCATCTACGACTTTTTGAAAATGGTTAGATTCCAGAAGTATTCTAGAAGCTGCTACTTGATCCTCTCTAAATAGTTTTACAAAGCATTATGAGCTTGATTCCTTCTCTAGGACCAGATCAAGCATTGTTTTTAAAGGGGAAAAAGGAGACAGAGGACAGTCTAAGCTCCTTCTCTTCAGCATGACGGACTATCCAAATGAGCACCATACAGATGTAATGAGAAGGGAGGGGTTAGACTCATTATTTTGTCCATCTTGGAGACAATAATCTCAGTATCCTCTTAATCATTGTATAAGCTGGACTGTGAGGGAGTACCATGCAACATCTCTTTACACTGAAGTAAGCTTACGCTTGGTATAGCATGAATGTGAACATGTGAAACACCAATACCAACTGCTGCAGAACCAAAACTGGTATGCAATAATGGACCTCTCAAGAGAGGAGTAAACTAGTGGGAGATACACTGGGCCCATCATGGGATTCAGATCACTTCCTTTAGGGTGAAGCCCTGTATGTATGAGTCAATCATCCAGCAGATGTCAGACAGTTGCTTAATGTCCAGAGGGATGAAGCCCTGACTGCACCTCAGGTGACCCAAATTAGACTAGTGGCTATGGTGTTTGAAGTGACAAGTGCAGAAGGGAGGGAGTAAGTGGGTGACACCAGCTCGCCCATCATGGGGGAGTGTGCAGTGGTTCCAGTCAGCAAATCATTGTGGAAATGGTTATGGCCACAGACCAAGTGTATTAGTTTTGTTCTGTAAAGCTTGTGATGATAGCCCTTTGCAATGTGTGTGGAGAAGCAGAGATGTGGGTGCTAATGCCTGCCACCTGTGGGAGGAGTTATGGCTTGAAAAGTCCTAATGGCTGCCAAAACAATGGACTCATTGTTTGACACTTACCTCACAGAGAAGGAATGGTATGGGATCAGCTCTCATCCTGTGTGGAATGAATGGGCCAACGGATTGCAAGGAGGGTGATGGCTGGTAGGCACTATGGGCCCCCCAAAATTTTACTTAATGTCTAACCCCAAAAATGCAAAACACATCATGAGACAAATCAGCAGATCCTTTTCAAATAAGATTTGAAATCCTAAATGGATCTATAGAAATAACTCCAGGAGAATTCTTGTTGTCAATGTAGCACTACCTATGATTATGGTGATACGTTTCAGATTCCAGCAGATCAGCTGGTTAATAGGCATGACAACAACCTGTAGGATACACCCTCAGGTGAGAATTGGGTGGATGCCACTTTTGAGTCCCTCATCTTCAACAAAAGATGTGTGCAGTCTCCAACTTTCAGTAACCAGAAATAAGAACAGCCCCTACAGGGACTGGGGAGATGTGCTGGCTAAACACCATATTTACCTCTAGGAGGATCATTCATTGACCTGTCTCTGAGTGTTTGTTCTTCTAGTGATGCGCTGATTTTTGCCTTGGGCCATATAGCATGTGAACTGTCTTTCTGCTGGTCCTGCATAAAGACCCACTAATGATCACTATCTTTTCATGGATAAAAAATAGGCCAAAAAGCTCCTCCCTTCATTGCCTTTGAGTAGCAGCATTAAAGCCCTGACACTTGATGCAGCTGATGAAGTGCAGATGTTGCCTGATAACCTAACAGCCACATAGCTACTTAGAGGAGCTCAATTTAGGCATGCAGTAACAGTAGTAACAGTAATGACTCAGCTCAGAGCACGGGTGGGAAAAATAATGTGTGTCTCAAAGGACATGTGCTTATGTAGACAGCACATTGTGTCATGAGACACTTCTGTGCAGGTGCATGCATGTCCCCAAATATGAGCATTTACAGAACAAAAATGTCAGATTATTTTAAGAGAATTATCAGGGAATTTAGGGTTGGGAGCAGGAGGAGCAGCAGAGTTTTAAGTTTAGGGAGCAATCAGGGAATTTAGGGTCACAGTCAGAATGAACACTAACAAGGAATGATCAAAGAGAGTCCTCTATCACATAATTGTATTGATGTGCTTTAATTTGACTCAGCTTCTAGAAGGTATCATAACAAGTGATTAACAGCCACATTCCCCAGAATAACAAATTGCACAAAATGCACTTTGATCAGCGGTTAGTGTTATATAGGGAACTTCTCTTCCCTTTAAGTCGCAGCAGCCTTGTAAGCTGATTATAGCAGTAGAGTCCTGCATGGGGCACAGCTCCTTGCTTGTAGAAAGTGTGGGACCTTTTGTCTTTTTAAAAAATAATGTCATATTTTGATTTGAAAGGGGTTGTGTCCCTTGAAATAGAATGCATTGTAAAATCTATTAATCAGTTTCCTTTGATACAGTATGCAAAAAAATTTAGCAAGCCTCAGTTAATGTCATACAATGGTTATTATTAGCTGGAAAAACAAAGAAAAAAAAGAAAAACAGTCCCTATACTTTACAAGTTCTTGTACTGTATATTACATTATAATAACTATAGCTAAATTTTAAAACTTCATCACAAAGATCTTTACTCATAATAATTTCAGAAGACTTTCATGACATCAGCTATTTTCATAATAACCCACTGCTGTTTAATGCAGATTTTGGTTAGTTTAGATGCAGTATAATTACAACTGATAGCCAGTGTAGTAAGGTATAATGTAAGGCTGGCAAATTTCCAGTGTTGTGCCCAAACTATGAAAACTAGTGTCACTTTTCTGTCTATGCCATAAGATCTTGTCATTACTAGCACAGCAACTGACAGTAAGAATAGCAAGAACAGAAGATGTAGGATCACATAAATGCTTCTTTTTCTAAAAAGTGTTAAAGTAAATGATAGTGTAAATAAAATGGCGGGGGGGGATTCACTAATCCTCCGTGTAATACTAAATAAGTCCTACACGGAAACGGCCGTGTAAGAGTATGATGTCAGCACATCATGCATATGCATGAGGGTGCGCTGACTCAACTGGAAGTCTAACACGGAGCATGTAAGATTGCAGGGGGCATGTTGGGCTGCCGAGCAGTCCAAATATCCACGCCCCTGCAACTATATAAATGTGAAAATGACAAGTGCAATGAGCAAGTCTGCTGAAATGTACACATAGCAAACAGTACACATCCCCACATACTAAACCCCTTTGTAATTGTAAAATGTAAACTTTTTTTTTATAATTCCCAATATAGCTACCCATATTTGCCCGTGTTTACGCGGGTGTGCCCATTGCTTAGCTACAGTTAGCAATTTCGACATCGAAGAGCATAATAAGAAATGTTTATTCAAATCAAGCCAAATAGCAGTAGCATAGTGGTAGAGCCTTTGCACACAGAGAAGGCATTCCCGGTTCTAGTCCCACCACTCCCCTTTCTATTTTATGTTTTAAATTAGTATATAAAATAATTCCTGACATATATGAATGAAATTTTAGTAAAAAGTATTGAAATGTTCAATGTATTAGTGAACAAAATGTATATATATAAATATAAGAAGGTGAACAGCATTAAGGATATTGACATATAATTGCCCATAGCTAAGCTGCGTTGTACCCAGCGCAATATAGTTGCCCATAGCTAAACCGCGCTTTACCTAGTGCAATATAGTTGCCCATAGCTAAGCAGCACTTTACCTAGCGCAATATAGTTGCCCATAGCTAAGCAGCACTTTACCTAGCACAATATAGTTGCTCATAGCTAAGCAGCGCTTTACCTAGCACAATAGGTTTGCGCGGAGCTGCGCACCGCGCTAACCAGAGCACCATCAGGCAATGTGGAGCAACGTAGAACAAAGTTGAGCAAAGTTGCCTAAACACAGCCACACCCCCTAGCTTGTCTGGACAGTAGTAAAATAAAAAGCAATGACAAGGCTCAAACCCAGGACAGTGTGCACCATAATCAAAGTACTGAACCACTAAGCCATGACAGCTTAGCATAAACATGCACTGTTAACATACATATACTTATAAATGGAAGTTTAACCATTGCTAAGCAGGTTTGCTGTTAGCTGAGAATTTTCAAAAATGGCCAATCACAAATAAGTTTGGGAAATGAGACATATTTAAGCTCCATAGGCGGGAATACTCTCCATAACTGGTTGTAGCTCCCATCTGCAGTCAGAATGGCCAATGCTGGAGAAGGTACTCACTTTTGAGCGTACCGGTGGGGCATCAAGGAGTCAAAATACGTGGTTTGGCTCCATGTCCACCATCATGAGTCAAGACTCCTGCAGGGCCAGTTTCAAGGGACGGAGTACAAAGTGGAGGCTTGGAACCGGTTAGCTCATGATCTCACCAGTGCCACAGGCATCCCTCGGACTGGTGAGCAGGTCCGTCACCACCATGCAGACCTGAAGAGATGGAAGCAGGCCCAATTGAACTGATGGATATAGGAGGCCTGTGACATGCAAGATGCCCCACTACTGAGTAGGTAGCCATGGAATGAACTATGTAAGAAATGCTATTGTAGTCTATATAATGGATAGGTATATCTCAATATCCCTTAATTTACTTCACAGCTGCAGGTGTCTGTGCTGTGAATCGGCAAGCCTATGCAGATAGGCTGCTAAGGCTGTGCCACCAGGCAGGTTAGTAATTATTCTGCATGCATTATTATATAAAATAAGTGAGAGAGCCTGAAGAAGAGTGTTGTAACCCATTAATAAAGGTATAATAAGTCTTGAATAAAGTCTCTGCATGTATTGTAATATAAAATAAGTGAGAGAGTGTGAAAAAGTGTTGTAACCCATTAATAAAGGTATAATAAGTCTGGAATAAAAGTATTCTGCATGCACCAAAATATGAAATGAATGAG
>NC_056729.1:288868440-288888440 GCF_019279795.1 Protopterus annectens
TGCTTGGAAACACTGTTTTGTGTGTTCCCTGTAGTCCTCACAGATTACATACATCAGGCATAGGGTTTTGTAAGTAGTGACACACAGTACTGTATGGTACACAGGTAAAGCTCATCTGGGTTGGCATACATTTGTGCGTTGTATGTCTGATGTGTGTGTAATTATGCCTGTACCATGCCCTCAATCATATGTGTGTTACAGGGTGTATGTGTGTATCTAGCAACATGTATAGTGTAGTACAGCAGTATGCCACCTATATTAACAACTGTGCACATATGTTATGCAGGGGGTTGGCATCAACGACTAAGGTGGTATACTGGTAATACTGTAACTGTACTTTGCATTCATTGCAATGGATGACATCTTTCTTTATGCATTAGCTTGATATATACCTCCTGTGGCTAGGTGGTGCATTGTGTCACATACAGTGTGCCATGTACTGGTGTATAGTCTTACATACTGGCTTCTCTTTGCTGCTGTGCAGAACATGGTTTGATATATAGAGCATGCCAGGCACTGTCAGCCAGTTGTGGCCTGAGCACTAATATGTGTTATTGAACATGCATATCCTCTGACAGCCAATCGGATGCTATATATGGCAGTTAATTGATATCTGTACTTTAGAATGTTAAGTGTGCCACATGACTTGCTCACACATATTGTTTACTTTTCTTCCAGGGGCATGGCCCACCAACGCAACCCGTGTTACACAGCTGTAGAGGAACAGGAAATACACACAGCCTGGTGCAGCACTACACCCTGCTGTTCTCTAGAACCAGCCAGGACCAGCATGAGAGGACTGCACTGTGGCAAGATCTTATTCATTGGATAAATGACATAGGCATGCATAACTGGACATATGAGCAGGTACGCCATCACTGCAGTGATTTCATTAGACATGTCCAGTGGCAAGCGTCTGATATCCGTAGACAACAGCTTGCCACAGGTGGTGGGGTAGCCATTCATCCCCCCCTCACCAGAGTGGAGGAGCTGCTCATAAGCATGGTGGCTCCTGGCCAACAACAGAAACAGCAACATAAACGTGTCATCATGGAGTCCAGAGCCACCCAGCATGTTGACATGGAGCGTGCAGGTAACATGCCCTATCTGTACACTACTGTTACCTGTATTGGTAGAGTATGCATATGTGAGATATGTACTGTGTGTTTAGCAGTTGTGCTGCCTAGTGTTGTGCAATACTGATATGTGGAATATAATCTGTATGCCTGTGACTGTCGATTGTTGTACTACTGTAGTTTAGCAAACTCACAGTAGCAATGCCACAGTTGTGGCCACTGACAAACTGTCTCATATTCTTGTAGGTCCCTCTGGTGTGACAGCTAGGCAGCCGGTCGATGCTGGTGAGTGTGCTATAAATGTAATATTGGTAATGAAATGTGCATGTTATAGGTGAGGTGTAGGCCATGTACACGTAACACACCTACGCATAATGCATGCTGTGCATGTTTGCTGTGAGACTATGCACATCTCAGTAATGTCAGTAGCTGCCTCAATCACATGCAATACACAGAGCATCACACACAATTGTGGCAACACCGTACTGGACATTGGATAGGCATGGTTGATACACATGTACACAACATACTCAACTTTGTCATACACAGTACACCTTAACATGCTACACATGACGTATCCAGACACCCGCTGTAAGGTCACACTTCAGTATCCCACATGTCATCCACACAGTACACATAATATACCTGAGGGATAGTGGCCTATCATGGGGCTGTGTGGCACTCTTTGACACATAACACATTCATGTTAGGCAATGCTCCCTATTGGGCACCTTACAAACCCATGTAACAAGTGGCTGTGTAATTGTGAATGTAGCCACGGTACTGCAGTTCAGGCACAGCATGCTAGGTGGTGGTCTGGCACACATTAGTAGCCTTGAGTGACCACATGATGCATGATGATGATGGCTCATGGTACTACACCCCATCCAGTTACAGTGACCACAGTACTACACATAGCAATCATTGCTATGCACCTCAATGTTGTGTGTGTGCAAACATATGCACCTATACACAATATACATAGCAATCATCATTTGTACAAAGTGACACATATATGTCTTGCAATGCTATTGAGTGTATAGGTCACATGACACACATTGGGTATGTGTGATGTTCAATGTTACAGTCATGTTGTAGCATGCCACGTCATGACTGGCACTGGCATGTCCACAATATGTCCTACACTCACCATAACCACTGTACAATGGCCATGTTGAGCAATGGTATTCCATCATGTATACATGCACCACTCATCCTGTGTGTATACATAGCATGCATGTGCTAAACCTGTGTCCACAATTATCTGCTACAGACACAGACACTGTAATCAGAAATGGATATCACACAGATACACATCCAGCCATGGTATGTATACCTGTGAGTGATGGTGCACAGGATATTGCAGACCTTTTAATACTTGCACAGCAATGTTGTGTCCATGTACACATTGCATTCCAGGGTGAGGCCAATCACTGAACAACAACACACATGCATCAAAGCCATGTATACTGTTAATAACAAGGGCTGTCTACACTCGCACTGCATGGTCATGAGCAACAAATTTTCGGCATGCTGACACATGTGATATGACTGTTTGCCTTGTGATACTGTAACCCACCTTAAACCACTATTGAGTATGTTTTGGATTGCTGGTGGTGTGTGTGGGTATCTGCTGTAGTGAGGAGTGTATTTGTGTGCATGTGTTCATGCATTCATGTGTGCATGTATGCATGTGTTCATGTGTGCATGTGTGCATGCATTCGTGTGTGCATGTGTTCAAGCGTTCATGTGTGCATGTGTGCATGTGTTCATGTGTTCATGCGTGCATGTGTTCATGCGTGCATGTGTGCATGTGTGCCAACATCATGTACAGGTCGTAAAGTGTGTTTCCTGTCTTCCTCCCACAGATGCTGTGATAGGGCTGGTTCACTGCAGCAGGGAAACTGATGTCACTGAGCCACATAGTGATAATGAAGATAGGTGTGTGGAGGCACAGGCATGTTTGCCAGGGTCTGTCATTGGGACACCAATTGACAGTACACAGCTGTCCACCCCATCCATGCATACAGTCATACTGCCAATACATCCATCATCAATGTCCATAGCTGAGGGACAGAGTACAGTTGGCATTGGCCAAGACAGTGTGGTATCCATGGCAAATGCATCCCAACACAGCAGCCATACCCAAATGTCTGGAAGGGTACCACATAGGCAGATGTCCAGGGGTTCTCGTAGGAGCACTGCTGCTCATCATGCCACTGGCAGACATGCCACAGGAACATATGTAACAGTACACCAGACAGGGACTAAGGGCACAGAGGGCACATAACACCACCATCATTGACAGTATCTGTGACCTAGCAGGTGCCATCCATCATTACACCGAGGTCACTGATAGACATTGGGGAGAGACATTAGATATCCTCTGCAATGTCATGTCCATGTGTCAGGACAGTGTGGGATGGTTGAGACGTCGATGTGGACATATGCCAGCATGCTCTGTATTACACAGTAACACTCCATAGTTTCTATTGGTGGCCAGTATGCATTGTACTACACACATTCCAGAACCTGACTACACGTGTGTGTATGACATGGTTTTATACTATGCTGTGGGTGATACTGTTACTATCTGTCATTGTTTTGCATTCTGGTAGTATACATCACTTCCACAGCCTGACCATAAACAATCGTTAGATGATGTCTTGACAACCGACACACAGATGTAGGACACACAGCAACATTTGGATCCTTCAGGTACTATACTAAGCCAGTAACCACTGGTATTCACCTGCACCCATTACTGACATCACTCCTGTTTGGCATATAGCTCTCTTAGGTACAAGCAGTCACAGTAGGGATATGTCCGTCCACGTCTGGTAATGCATACTGTGGCCTATAATGCATTCTCCAGATGACACACACATCCTGCACAAGGGTATCATACAGACAGATGCCTGTTGTCAAACCCATGCTGGAAAGCTTTAAGCCAAACTAAGCATAGTCATCCACCTTTATGGAACATATTATCCCCACAGTACCACATAGGTAGTCACCAACAACATGATGAACAGGTACCAATGTGTACATGCAACCAAGTGTTACATCATCTGTCCTTTGTTAATCACATTTCCAAAGCTATTTTGAGATCCCTCGGTGGATCACATAAGCAATAAGTGGTCTGTATGCATATCCACAAATATTGTTCAACCCCTGTTATAAATAGTCATCATTGACAGACTTTGCTGCGTTTGAACAGGTCTGACATATACCTCGGACATAGACCCTCACACACACATTCCAATAAGAACCATAATGACTTTGTGTGACACAGATGACCTAGGCCAGGGATCACTGCAGTGGCTGGCCTTGTCACAAGCATACAGATGTGACCTAAGGTCTGTGAAGCAGCAGCACAGTCTGGCAAGGATAACAGCTGTGTTTTGGGAGAAAGCATGGTTCCCACACATGCAATCATTGAGGTAACATGTACGTATATGTATTTGCCACACATCTAACTCACATGTGCAATGCATACTGATATGTCATACAGAAGTAAAAGCAAAATGCACAAAACATTGACCAACAGTGTCACACACACTCAGCAACTGCAGGATTCAAACCCCTACCTAATTACTGCATGATACTAGAGGAGTACACATTAACATGACGCGCTATACACATTACTAGGAGCTCTCTTTTCCACAGGTATATTTGTAGGATGGTGACATCATCAGACTTCACAAAGGTTAGTTTACCACTTTTGAGGTGTTTCACTACTCTCCTAAAAGGTTGTTCTTTCCCAAGGAGACTACACACAAACACAGTTGTCCAGTGCAGGACTCAAACCCCTACCTAACTACTTTATGATACTAGAGGAGTACACATTAACATGACGCACTATACACATTACTGGGAGTTCTCTTTTCCACAGGTATATTTGTAGGATGGTGACATCATCAGACTTGACAAAGGTTAGTTTACTACTTTTCAGGTGTTTAACTACTCTCCTAAAAGGTTGCTCCTTCCCAAGGAGACCACACACAAACACACACACACACAGTTGTCCAGTGCAGGATTCAAACCCCTACCTAACTACTTCATGATACTAGAAGAGGACGCATTAACACGACACGCTATACACATTACTGGGAGTTCTCCTTTCCACAGGTATATTTGTAGGATGGTAACATCATCAGACTATACGAAGTGGGTTACATTAGGTGACATTAGATGGGCTACACTGAAGGAATGTCTAAACACTTTGGGCATGTGATCATCAAAGGTGAGTTTACTATCTACCTGTGTCCCCAGGGCCATAAATGACTTTCTCCGTACATGCTGGATTACCACCTATGTGATAATTTGTGTGCACTTTGTTTTACCCAAAGGGGATGACTATGCATTATTTGCCATTTGGCTTGAGGGCATTGTTTTGACACCAGGTATCTCTGTAAGACACTTCTGGAGGATGTCTGTGTTAGCTGTACAGTCGATTATGGACCACAGTTACCATTCATCTGCAAACCTGTTCAGTCATGCACCTGCTGTGCTTCCCTGTGCCTCTGAGCAGTATCTACTAAACAGGTGGGGTCCCAGGACCAAGACCTGTGTGATGCCATTTGTGACTGGCTTAGAGTTGGACATGGTACCCGCAACTGTGAACATGTGTGTTTGATCTGTGAGCCACTTGGCCACCCATCCTGTGTCATAGCTGTTAATGTTCAAGCTGGTACACTTGTCCATGATGACAGAGTGGGGAATGGTGTAGTAAACCCTTAGTGAGGTCCAGGTGGGCTGTGTGGACTACTTTCACCTCCATCTATGTTCATGGTAACTGTTTTAAATAACTCAACTAGGTTTGGGAGCCAGGCTCTGCCTTTAACAAGGCGATGTTGTGTAGAGTCCAGTGTCTGGAGAGCTCCAATGTCTCAGTGTATGGGTTCCATGCAATTGGCTCAATAGCTCTGTGGACCCGGCTGAGTAGACATATTGGGCAATGGTTTCCAGGTTCTGTTTTGGCACACCCTTTGTGGAGCTGGATGACTGTTAGTGTATGCTATTCTTTGGGTACATAGCCTGTGGTACGGCTGAGTCTGGACAGTGAATGTAGGTGAGTGTGTAGTTCCTTATGGGCCTAGTGTAAGACGCAGCCTGGGACAACATACAGTCACATTGATGCTATGTTCTAAGTTTTGGGTGAGGGCTGTCTTTACCTGCATGTCCATGATGTCTGGGTCTCTGCATCCTTCTGTGATGGACACAGGCCCTTTTGGGGGTGATGGGGGGAGTTTACACTGAACTTGCCCCCCTGGATGTGGGCAAAGAAAGTTGGTTTGGTGTATTTCATTCCTTTTTTCAGTAGCTGACAGCATATTTGGAAGTTGACACCTACATGTCTGGTATAGCGACCGAAGGCTTTGTGGTTGTTATTCTTACATTCCTTGGCTATTTGTCTTTAGAAACAGTCCTTGGATTATTTTATGTGTGATCATTGTTTCTTCCTGATAATGATCAGTGATGCCTTTCCTTTAGTGAAGTTGGATCTATCATGTGTTTGTTTCCTCCTTCTCTTGTCTAGCTTATTTATGGGCAACAAACACCTGCTTGTTGTCCTATTTTTGGAGGAGTGCATCTTGGTTTTATTTGTGATGTCTCATTCCATTCATCCCTGTAGATGTTCATAGGATGCACTTGTAAATGTTTCTGCAGATTGCATACCATTATCCTATAGCAAGAGGTCTTCAGAACTTTCCACTTTGGTCTTGGGAAGTGTGCATTTTGCTTTTGCAAATGTCTTCACGGTGGTTTCATTGACTGGGTGTAGGGGCGGGATGTGGATGTCCAGTGTGATTACTTCAGGATCTGATATTCCCAGCGAGGGGTTTATCTCTGTTGTGGAACACTGGTACCCCATGTTGGTGATGATCATGTCCAGTATGTTGTCACCTGTAGTGGCCATGCTGACCAGCTGTTCCAGGGTGTTAGAGCTTCTTAACTGTAGGACACATTGGGCAAAGGACATTGTATACGAGTAATTCACACACTCAATGTTTGGGTAGTTGTAATCTCCTCATATAATGGTGTTTGATAGGACCTTTATATTTGCCATTGTTCTCCGGAATACTGTGTGAGGTTCCTGAGACAAGGTACATGATCTGTAGCAGGCTACAATCTGATGGGCAGCTTTGCCCAATGTTAGTTGCACTTGCATAGTCTCCAAGGCCTCATGCTGTGCCGGTAACCTGAAGGTGTGGATATCCATAAGGTAAATAGCTACACCCCTTCCTTTTGTATTTCACTTGTGGTTTTGGGTCCAAAGGTCAGAGTGATTGTTAGTGTTTTACATGGATCATATCCAACAGCTCTATGTTTGACATAGCTTTGTATGTTAGGCAGTGAACACCTCTGAGTAGGCGATATGCAAGGGAGTACGGATGGAGCATTTTGCGATGGTCTGTGTATGGCATGTATTTCAGGCCACTAATGCTCTTTGTGAGGTATTGCTGCTGGCTTTCCAGTTGTTGTAGTTGTCTTGTGAGGTACATAGCAACAGTGGCATTGTACTCTTTTATAGTTCTAGTGAGTGGTGAGTAGAGGGGAACACTGTCCTCTTTTATTCTGCACGAGACTCATTTTGTGATGAGGTGTGCCACATAAGAGGGGTTCTTGACTACTGTGGGAATGTGCTTATCACAGTTGTATCCACTGTCCACCTGTGACCCAGGGTCTCTTGTCACACAGTGTGAGGTATACTACCACCTATGTTGTAGTTCTTGGCTACAGAGATTTTAACAAAGGTGATGATAATGCACCTTTTGGCATTGAGCTACAGCACATGGCTTAGACAACAGCCATCTGTCTCAGTGAGGCCCTTTTGTAGGATGTCCACATCTTTAGTGTTTACAATGATGGCTCCTAGTTTGCAGTCCTCTGGAAACTTCAGTAGCCACAGACCTTCCATGTTAATGTTTACTTCAGGGAAGTAGATACTACACAGCCTGGGAAGTTATCTAGTCCCATGGCTGCTGTGATACTGGTTTTGGAGAGTGTTGTTTACCTGTGCAGCCATGATGACAGCAACTTTGCAGTCTTCCATTATAGACATGTGCTCTTTCATGGGTGAGAGGGGGGTAAAGTTAACCCTGATCCTATCTGCCAGGATGTTGCCAGTATCAGTTGGCTCTGTACATTTAGTGCCATTGAGCTGTAACTCAGAACAGATCTGAGTGTAACCATGACTTGGACCTGTCTGTTGGGCAGAGATCTCCTTCGTAGACAGTATGCAACTGAGTAAAGCTTGGGTTACATTCATTCTTGTTGCATGGGGCAACTATTTGAGGCCAATAATCCTCTTGTTAAGGTACTTCATTGGTCTTTCTAGCTGCTGAACATGCCTAGTCAGATTCATCGCAAGTGTGTTGTGGTACTCTCTGACAGGTCAGATGACTGCTGAGTAGTGCAGCCTCCTTTGACCTACATGCACAGACCTTGGCAGTTTGTGTGTACACATAGCAGGATTTTCAGACCACTTTGTGAACGTGTTTCTGGAAGTAGAGATGACTATACACATTTGTCCATAGATCCCTTATTATCACATCCGTATTTAGCCTAAATGTGTGAGCAATGCCCAGTATGACCTTTCAGTATCTTCCTGCCTGACATTTGCTTTGTTTCTTTAAGTGTGTGAGCATGCCCAGTATGATCTTTCAGTGTGATGTTGAATGAAATCCACTACATTTGTTGGAGTGTGTGAGCACGCACAGTATACACATTTATACTATATGTGTATGGTAAATCAAGGTGTATTTTTACAGCAGGGCTCACCTTTGTGTCATAGATCAACAGGGATCATGCTGTGCCTGCAGGGCTTCCATGAGACACTTTGCATAGACCTATCAACATTTCTACATACAGGGGGGACAGCTATTCTTTGTGCATTTCTACCCGTGGGCACACCGGATTGTTACTGTGGGTGTACATAGGATGTGGGTTTCACCTGACACTTATAAACATTTGCTGTGCCTGCATTGCTATGTACAGGACACCATTACAGTCTGTACTGTTGCCTATCGTACTGGCTTGGGGCATACTACTGTACTACAGATCTTAGCATCCATTGTCACATATATTAGCTTGCAACTTCATAGCCTACACATCCCACATCACAATGCCTGGCCTGATGTTCTCTGTCTGCATAGATGTGTGGGTGAGGTTACCCATTTGCCTCATTAGGGGCATGCTACAGCATTGCTTTGTGTTTGCATTAGTGTACAATTGTCCTGCTGTTTCTGTGCAATTGTATTGCTATCATGGCTTCATGGTTCAGTACTGTGACTATAGTGCACAGTATCCTGGGTTCAAGCCCTGTCACTGCTTTTTATTTTCATGCTGGACAGACCAGACTGCTTAAGGAACAGTAAAGCAATTATGAGCATGTTTAACTGACTTTGCTCAACTTTGCCTGACCTTGGCCAACATTGCACAAGCAATTTTGTTTACATATACTAGATATTGGTAACAGCTGCTTAGCACTGCTTTATATTGCTTAAAACATGGCAATCATGCCTCAGGTGGTTCTGCAGGGCTGCCTATGTCGGATGCACATACTAAACTCCCTATACATGTTTGGAAACAGGTAGTGTCAAGTTAGGCATCCCTTTTATTTTATGTGCAAGTCAGAGAGAGGTATCATTTCCAGGGTTCCTACTGAGCCAGTGTATGTGCTATGCATTGCTTCTTTGCCAAGGCCAAGACATACTGGGCACACCTCCTTCTGCCTACTGGGACAGGCTCAGGTTGTTCCTCCTCCGAGTCACGCTTTGCCTGTGCAGGTCTTGACAATGGTGGGGGGCTGTTTAGCCCTGCCCCATGCTGTTCCTGCTGCAGCTGTTTTTGCAGGATCATATTGTGTAGCATGGCACATACCATGACAATTTGGGTACATGTAGTTGGTGAGTACTGCAAGGCTCCACCAGATGTGTCCAGGCACCGGAACCGTGACTTGAGCATCCCAAACACATGCTCAATTTACATTTCATGTTTGTGCGTGTGCCTCATTATGGAGTTCTTGTTCAGGTGTGTGTGCATTTCTGATGGGTGTCATCAGCCATGGCTCCAGTGTGTATCCAGCATCCCCCACTAGGTGACCGTCAGGGATGTCCCCATTGGCAAATGTCTGGTACAGCTGCGTCAGATGCCAGATATGGGAATCGTGGTAGCTTCCAGGGCAGTCAGCACACACATTCAGTATTATGCCCTGGGCATCGCACACGACCTGGCAGTTGATGGAATGGAAGCCCTTGCGGTTGATGTAAGCCCTACCCCGCTCACCGGCTGGTGCTTTGATGTGTATGTGCATGCAGTCAATTACACCCTCTACCTCAGGGTATTCTGCTATTTGCTGGAAGAGACGCATATTGCTGGCCAATACCTCACGGGAATTGGGGAAATATACATGATCACCGACATGTGCTGACATGGCATTCAGGAACTGGTGCAGTACCCTGGATGCTGATGCCTGTGAAATCCCCATCATATCACCAGGTGGTCTCTGGAAGGTACCTGTTGCTAGTATTCTTAGGCCAACACATACCTTGGTTTCCACTGGGATGGGTTCCCCTCTGTTGGTTCTGTGTGTGAGATGTGGCCTGCACAGCTCAACAATTTGCTGCAGGAGCTCTCTGTCCACTCTATAGCGCTCCACTATCTCCAGCTCATGTAGCCCCTAATTGGTTACCCTGGGTCTGTACACTCTTCTCTGTCTCCTTACTGTGGGTTGCACAGCAGCATTCGCAATGGCACCACCCTCAGCATCTTGCACATGTCGCCTTATAACAGCAATGGCAGGCCCTAACATTTTTATGTCTCAGTTTAAGCTTTTTAAGTTTTCACTTCTCTTTGTTGACTGCAGTGTTGCAGTGTTTCTGAGAAAAACATGGGGGAATGTTGTTTGAAGAGTTTTAAGTGCTGGGCTGGGCTGGGCTACTGTACTGCCTGTGTAATTGGCTGATTCTGATTGATTTCACCTGGCAACTCTGCTAGTTCTCCTTGGTTAACTTCCTACTACTTCTTTTCCTTCCTTTTCCCTTTCTGTTTCCACAGGGGGCAGCACCGTGCAAACAAGCGCAAACACGTGCACACGCGCGCACACAGGCTTATACAAGCTTACACAGGCTTAGGCGGGTGCACATTCATGTATACCAGCTTAGACGGCCTAACACAGGCTTACACGGGTGCACACCCGCACACACAGTCTTAGACGGGTTTATGGGCGCGCGCACACACACACACGCACGCACACACGCATGCACACAGTGTAAGCAGCTTTGCAAGAAACTTTAGTGATAGCCACGGCGTACACCTTCGGTTTCTGAGTTTCAGTTTAGACAACTGTAGACACACCTCTCCTAGTCCTGAGTAACTCACAGCAAACACATGCCACTCTGCTCCAATAAGCTTACAGTCTTTTTGATACATACCCCCTCATGATGTCACCCATCTTCTACTCTGTTCCTCCCCTTATCCTACTCTTACAGTCTAGGGACATGGTTCACATAGCAGGAAATATTGGGATTCACTATCCTTATCCTCATTTGCATAGGATTGCCTACTAATGCTTGGTTACATCTCTCACACTGAGCTTCCCCCCTTAGCAACCACTACTCAGTAACCATGTTGTCTTCAGTCTGCCATTCACTTGCATGGCAGATGAATATTTTGAATTAAATCATATTTGTGGCTTTTAAATTCTTGATTTTCTGATTTTTTAGTGTGCCGCACGTTTGCACAGCGCTGCGCTATGCTTAAACATCGGAGATCGAGGAAAAAAAATACTTTTTATTATTTTGCAACACATAAAAATGCCAATGGTCATATATTTGGCCATTGGCATGCTTCATCAACTGGATGCATCCTTAATCTGGAGCTGTCATGGCTCCATTTTGCTGTTTGCAGAACGGTACTCAGTTGCCAACTGAGTTCATTTCTGCAAATAACACTACTTTTACTCGGACAGATTAGTGTTTCCTGGATCGCAAATTTACCTCATTTGCATAGCTTTTAGCAGCAAATGAGGTAATTTGCATAGACTAACCCTGTCCGTGCAAGAGTCGTTTTAGGAGCTCTTTTGCACGCCCCTGCCGGCTGTTCCTGGATCGCTCGGCAGACATGTTGGCTGCATGGAATCTTACACTACTCTTAGACTATGTGCAAGCCTTCGTGAATCCATCCCAATGTCTTCTGGGTAGACAGAAGTTATATGTGCGTTACTGATGAGAAATGTAATTTAGTTTGCATATTATCATATTTTATCATAAATATTTGTTAATATTTTGCCTTGACATATGTGGGGACTAATGAGAAAAGAATTGCTACACTTGTTGTATATAACTACACTAGACTGTGATTATTTTCAATTAAATGAACATTTGAAGAACCAGTGTATGCCACATCTTGTGAGACAAAACAGGATGGACTATCAAAATCTGCCCTGAAAGACTGTATAGCAAACAAGTACTCCCCATTAAAGAAGCAATTAGAATTCCTAGGTAAAAGGAATCAAATTCTCCAACTTATACGAATGTGATAAAGGATACAGACTCCCTTTCATCATTGTGTAGTTCAAATGAAACAAGCCTTTATAATTGAGACTGATAGATTAGTGATCCAACTGTAACAGCTGTACAATAGCTGAAAAATATTCATTACAAATTTTCAGTAATAAATGTGCATTTTTTTCCTTTCGTTTTAATCAGGTACCTATGATGGAAAAATTGATTCCTGCAAAGGTGATTCTGGAGGGCCGATGGTATGCTACACTCCTGATGGGGCAGCCTATGTCTGGGGCCTTGTAAGCTGGGGGGAGCAGTGTGGACTTGCTGGATATCCAGGTGTTTACACAAAAGTCGCATATTATTTTGACTGGATAAGTCGTCATGTTGGAAGGAATACCATAAGCAAATATAATGTGTAAACTTCTAACAATGATGCATGAAAAGCTTGAAATAAAAGTTTTAACAGTTTTGTGATTTCATGACTCTTACTTTAATTTATTATAGAGCACTCATGCTCTGAGGTTCATATCTGAACTGTGATGCTATTCAACCTTCCACTCACACAGCAGGCATAGTTGTATATTTCATCCTGTCTGATCATTACATTCTGCAGTCATTATCTCTTGTGTAATGGTTCATTCACTCATATGTTTATACTAGACTAATGAACACTGGGGTCTTTATAAGATAATCCATGCATCCCAAATATATTCCACGAGTTATTGTGCCTCAGAGGTTATTTTAAGGGATACATGTTAGTTAGGGCATGATTTAGTAACTTCGACTGTCCGTCAGAGACATAGGCGTCAGACCTGGGGTGAATTTCTGTTTTCCTATCCAATGATCCAGGTTGCACAAGAATTAGGCTACTGAGGGGGCTGTGCTTCATATGGATGGTAATCCAATTCCAGATAATGGGGATTCTCTGAGATGTATCTGCCCCTCCAACATGTCCTATTTAAGTTGCAAGCAAAGTTTAAATCCTTAGATCTATTAGTTCTAGTGCTGTTCATTTTGTGGATATGCAAAAGGTTCATCAGAGAAGGATCCGGAGATGCCTTGTATGCCAGGAATAAATCACCTCTCAGCAGTCTGTAGGAAACAAAGCATAGAGATAGGGCTTTTAGGAGATCTACATAGGACATTGTGTTTACAGCTTGGATTCGTTTTGTGAGGAACCTCTGTGGACATTCCAGTTGTTGCATGTGCCCGGTCAGGTACATAGAGAAGGGGTGTTATACTCAATGATGTGTCTGACAATGGCTGAGTACAGTGGTACAATGACTTCCCTGGACCTAGATGCCATGGCCTTACTTATAAGGTGAGTGACATAGAATAATTTTCTTATAACCTTAGCTACATGTTGTTCAAAAGCCAGGTTACTGTCTACATGAATCCCCAAAACCCTGACTACTGAGTCTAGTTTTAGGGTATTTTATCAATTAGGTAGTTTCTGGGTTGTTGACATTCCAAAAGGTACTATTATGCATTTCTTTGCATTGAGTTTTAAGCCATGACTTTGGCACCAGTCATTTCTCTGTGTTAGACCTTCCTGTAAGATGTTAGTATCTTGGAGTTTTTTTTATGGTTGCTCCTAGGTTGCAATCATCTGCAAATGTGGTGAGCCAGAGGCCTTTGGCATTGGCCTTGGCTTCCAAACAATAGATGCCAAAGAGGACTAGATCCAGCATAGTGCCCTGTGGGACTCCACTGGTGACTGGATTATTTGTGGATGTGGTATCTCCAGTCCTAACTTCCTGAGTCCTGTCTGTGAGTCAGCTTGCTATCCAATGAGTTACACAGGGATTTATACCTATTTCTGAGTTTTACAATGCCTGAGTGAGGCATTGTATCAAATGCCTTAGCTAGGTCAAGGTTGGCAGTATGCACAGTCTTGCCCTCATCCATTGCCTCGGTGACATTCTCAAAGAAGACATGACCTGCCTTTGACAAAACCAAACTGGGTTGGGTCCAATGTATGAAGGTTTTCTGTGTCATTGTTAACAGTCTCCATGCTACTTCTTTCCATGGCCTTGCAGATGAAACTAGTCAGACTAATGGGTCTGTAATTTCCAGGATCTATTGATGGTCTGCTCTTATGAAGAGGGATGACTACTTCAGTCTTCCATTCACGAAGCACAAACACCGTGCAGAGGCCATAGTTGAATAGTGACACCAGTAGCCCTAATAGGCCATATTTCAGGCTATTTATGATGTATCCTGAGATATTACAGATTATACTAGATGGTATTTCCTGGGGGCCATCTGGGGCTAAAGTTGGAGCTGAATTTGTTAGCCAAAAGATTTGCTATATTTTCCAGTTTCATGAAAATGGCTCATTTTACCAACTGTTCAGCACACTGTTGTGTGCTGCCTTTGAGGTTTTATACATGGCTAAAGAAGGCCTTATAGTTGTTCTTGCCCCAGGACACTATCTTTCTCAAAATTCATTTTTTTTTGGAATTTATTATTCCTCTTGGTTGTCCATTCAGTTTGATAACACTTTTTTTGGTGTTACGTTTCCTAATTTTAGCTACATTTTTCATTGTTGTACAATCTGATTCATTTAATAATTCAACATGGTGGTTTGCCTTTATAATTTGTTTTGGGCTTACTTCTGGTAGGCACATAAGCCTCTATGTAATCACTAACACCGTTGTACAGAGCTTCTCTCAATATTTCCACATAGGCTGCACTGATATCTGGGTTTGGAAGGCCTTGACAGGTTATCATGTAATAGAAGCCAGTTTGTCCTGGAGTAGTTTGTAACTATTACAGGGTTTGCTGAGGTTACAGAACTGAATTTTATTTTGAAAGAGACTGCTTTGTAGTCTAACCTTACCAGAGAGGGCAAAAGGCTGGGGGGGGGGGTAAAGCATTCTCCCATATTTGTGAGTACTATGTCCAATATGTTTGTACATCTAGAGGCGAATGTACTAACTGGCCCAGGATGTTTATGTTTACAAAGTCTAGGAATTTTTGCATCTGCATATCTGGGGTTGTGTAAAATTCCCAATTTATAATAGCTTAATTATAGTACCCCATGAGTATGGTATTTGGTTGAATGGTGAGTGTCTCCAGAAGGTCTAAGTATGAGCTATGGGTTTCATGTGACATAGATGGTGGCCTATAGCTTGCTAGGATATGGTATTCTATGGGACTTTGTATATGGTAACCTAGACATAGAGGAACTCCATCCTGTTAACCAACCTAGAGGTATGCCTGTTATTGATGTAGATGAAGACACCGCCACCTTTAGTTCTTGTCTGTGCAGTTTCTGATCTAAATGTTTGGAAGGCACTGAAGCTTTGCACTACCAGGGTACTCTTTGTGGCTTAAAACTATGTCTCAGTAATTGCGCAGATGTCCACATTCTCCAAGGTTAGGAGTGTTTGGAGTGAATTGAACTTCTTGTTTAGAATCCTGGCATTGAGCAGCAACACCTTTAAATTTCCCTGGGTAGATTTGCTGTGTTGGGAAATTTGTCAATTTATCTTTGCCTGAAAAAAGGTTCTATGGGAAGGGCAATGTTTTATCAAATATTCAAAAGCTTAGAGGTGATAGATGCAGACCATCCTTGGCAAAACAATGGGGTTTGTTAACCATGTCTTCCCACACTGACAAATATTGTATCCTCCCTAGAATGACACCAAAAGCTAAGCCAATAATTAAAGTCAATCTGTTCATATTGTGGCATCATCCTTGGTGAGGGTAGAATGCTGCTCATTGCTAGGCACATACCAGCCTATGACACATAGTCTGAAAGCTCCATAATGTCTCTCTTCATATAGTGTAGGGAGGTATGCCTCACGTCATTTACACCTACATGGACTATGATGGAATCATGCTTGTACCTGTGATGTAATGATTGAATGTGTGCATAACTTGGTGGATCCTGACACCTGATGGGCAATGGACCATTATTTTCTCCTTATCCAGCCTGGTGAGAGGGGCATCAATATGTCATACAATGGAGTCCCCTATGACTAGAGTCCTGGGTAATGTATTAGCTTGACTTATGGGTTTGATTGTTGAGGCTCCACTGGATGTCCTTACATTCACTGCTGCAGTATTCTTAACAGATGGGATTCCCTGCCATGGAAGCCCAAACATCTGGCCAGTCTACCAAAGACTACTTGTTGATTTTAAAAGGTATACCAAATATCACCCGAATGCTGCTGGAATAGCATAGTGCATAAAGGTGATGTTCAGGCTTACCATAATCAGAGCTTCTTTTGCCGCCAGTCTGAACATATCTTTTTCTGACACTTGAATGCATTTTTGTTCTCCAGTGACTACCTACACTGGTTTGCTGACTTATATTGCAGTTGCAGAGAAGTCCCCCATTGGGGATTTTGTTTTTTCTTACTTTTTTTTGTGCTCCTTCAGGATAATGTCATCCATTAAGGACAAATGCCAGTGTGGAAGACAGATTCCCCATAAAGATCACCACAATAAGTGTCTTTTTGTCTAGGCACTTCTCATGACCATACACATTGTTCTATTTGTCAGGCGTTCATTCTGAAACATATTCATAGTAGACTTTCTGCCCTTTCCTTGTATCTTGAGAACCAGCATCTTAAGCTTCTCACTGAAGAGACAAAGGAAGGAATTTCCCACCATGAGGGCCAACCATTAGGGAAGAAGAAAGTGAAAAAGGTATGACTGGAATATTCCGCTATCCAGCCTCTGCCAGGTGTTTCTCCCGAGTTAATTACAAACCTGGAGGCTGACCAAGTTGCATTGTTAGATTTCTCTGCCACAACCATCTCAGAGGCCAGTGAGGGTCCATTTGGCAGCATGTCTGAAGAGGCGTTGCAAGAATCCATTTCAGCCATTCATGGGGAACCATGGTTGATTTTTTCTGAGGGGCCTAGGTGAGTTCCTCAGTTTTTAGTTGGGGAAGAAGTTTCAACTACAGTTCTTGACTGCTGTTCTGGGTCTGAGCCTTCCACTTTTTTGGAGGGGATGTTCCTTCAAAAAGAAACAAAAAAATAAAAATGTGTCTTCTGCTCCTAGAGATCCACAAAGTGAGTGGCATGCCTTCACTCAGGGGCTATTTACTGCTTCAGTGTCCTTAAAACCTCATCAAGGGCTTTCAGTTCCTGCTTCTACCTGGTTTTCTACTCCCCATAAAAGGCCTAGAGAACAGGATTCTTCTGAGGATGAGTCAGATTCAGAAAATAAACTAAAGTTCCTTCTTCTTTAGACTATGGTATCAGAGGATGAGGAATCTATTAGTCCAGATGTTCCTTTTGAGGAAATTTCCTTTGGGGACGGACTCTCTAGGATGACAGACTTTTTTTAAGTAGGATTGTGCTCAGGTTTCTGATATTCATAAGAGGTACTATCAGTTGCTGCAGCTGGAATCCCTTACACCTGTGGTTATTCCTCCTGTTTTGGCTGCTTTGCTGAATACTTTTTCCAATGCCTCTCATGTGCCTGATTCTCTGGCCCCTGCTCCCAAGAAGCCTGACAAATTTTAGAGAGTATGTAAACTATGCCAAGAAATAAAAATTTAATGCAAAGCTTTCGGGCTAACCACCCTTCTTCAGTACATAAAACATTACATTTCATCTTCACTTTTAAATAGGGCACATTTAAAATCACGACAAAGCCAGCCTATCAGTAATTATTAACAATTATTACTTTTAAAACAACAGTACCTAAAATTCAACAAATATATAGATATACACATACACATATGTTGTTGTTGCTTGTCTTTTGGCTTTTCCCGATAAGGGGTCACCACAGCAGAACTCTGGTCCGATAATGATTGGCAGTAGATTTTTACGAAACACCAAGGTGCCAGCTTGACACTCAACCTTCAACAAAGGCACACCCATTTACGCACACATGTCTTTCGAACACTACCCAACCGTGGGGAGGACATGCAGACTCCACACAGAAGGCACGCCCAAGCCCAGCTAAGAATCGAACAGGAGAACCTCTTGCTGTAAGGTAACAATGCTACCGCCGTACCACCACGGCATCTATATACACATACACATATATATACGCATACACATATATACATACATATATATATATATATATATATATATATATATATATATATATATATATATATATATATATATATATATGCACACACACACACACACACACACACACACACACACACACACACACACATCTCAACAACATAAATTATATAGAAAATACATAAAATAGTTCAGACAACCTTACTATCAGTTATAAAACTAAAGGTTCTCTCTGTCTTTTTACTAATACAGGTTTCAAACTAACTGCATTATTTAAACCTGGCTCAGCATCTGCCTGGAGTCTAACAATCCATTCATATTCTTTCAATTCCAACATATTATTCATGTCACCTCCTCTATTTCCCATAGTCACTGTATCTATCCTTCTGAATTTAAACCTATGCATACTATTATTCTCAGATATATGTTTACTAAGAGCATTAGTAGATACATTCCTTCTAATATCTGATTTGTGCTCTATTATTCATTCTCTTAATTCCCTTGTAGTCTTACCTGCATAGAATGATGTGCATGGTATACATGTAGCTAAGTGTACCACTTGAGTTGTATTACAAGTTACATTAGTTGTAAAAGTATACATTTCATTAGTTTTAGGGTGTTTAAAATTATCCGCTCCGTCATAAATGTCACTACAACTACAGTTATAGCACTTTTTTGTCCCTATTTTACTTTGAGTTTTTCCTTTAATCTCCCTAAAGTCCTTATAACACAATTTCTGTTTCAGTGTTCTAGGTTCATAGGTTCATAGGTTCATAGGTTGGTACTAGACTATCAGCCTTAGGGTCTATACAAGCTTAGCCATAACAATTCCCTGGCTATTTCTTCCCACACTATTTACTTCCCTGAAGCCCTGTCTAGCAGGGCGACTGATGTAATCCCCAGGGTGAATTTCCTTTCTCCTATCCAATCGTCAAGGTTCATTTTGAAGAGGTCCAAAGAGCCACTCCGTTCGACATGTATGGGCAATCTATTCCAGAGTCTGGGGAATCTCTGGGTCAGGAGCCTATCCCTCCAGCATGTTTTGTTTATTGTGATGACAAGGTTTAGATCCCTGGAGTGTGTGGCTCTGAGGGATTGGTATTTCTTTAAGTGTAGCATGTCCAACAGCTCTGGGTTTGACATGGCCTTGTATGTTAAGCAGAGATCACCTGTGAGTAGACGATCTGCGACAGAGTATAGCTGGAGTTTTTTAAGGCAGTCAGCGTAGGGCATCTGCTTTAGGCCTGTGATTCTTTTAGTGAGGTATTTCTGCGGCCTTTCCAGTTGTTGCAGATGTCTTGAGAGGTACATACCAAATGGGGCATTTTATTCTATAATGGGTCTAATGAGGGATGAGTACAGTGGGATAATGACCTCCTTTTTTCTGGATGAAAAGCCCTTAG
>NC_056729.1:288895940-288983440 GCF_019279795.1 Protopterus annectens
GGAGTATAGGGTGTTAGTACTGCTGAATGGCATTGCATTTTCTCATATTTGTATTGTTGCATTATAAATCCTCATTGTTCAATGACATTGTATTTTGCTTGCGTTAGTACTGCTGTCTTCAATAATTTTGCTGCTCGGTGACATTGCATTTTCTCATATCTGTATTTTTATAACTCTTTTATTGTTGAATGACATTGCATTTTTCCCGTGTTTGTATTGCTGCATTATAAAGCTTTACTGCTCATTGATATTGCCTTCTTGGTGCATGTTTGAATGTCAAGACTTTCTTCTGTTGAGTTCTAGGGAAGAGGGTGAATGTATGTTTTTATTGCATGCATATCTCACCTTGCTTTATTGCTAACTGGTGCACTGTTGAAATAATTTGTTTATGGTTGTGCTATTGCCCTTTTTAAACTAGGTGTGTCACCTAGAATAAAATCTGTCTCTCTTGCCACCTTGGTGTGTTGGGCCTATAGGAGTGTCACCAGAGTCAGGTAGGAAGGAACACATATCTCTTCAGCTACACCTGTGGGTGCACTACAGACAGATGCTGAAGACCTTGAATTTTCCTTGTGAGGAATCTTTGTTGTTTCTCCAATTGCATCAGGTGGCTGGGAAGGTACATACCAAATGGGACATTGTACTCAGTTATTGGCCTGATGATGGAAGAGTACAAGGAGGTTATAACTTCTTTTTTTTTATAGGCAATGTCCTTACTTATAAGATGAGTGATATAGAATGCCCTTCCTACCACTGTGGAGACATGGTGATCAAAGGTAAGATTGCTGTCAGCCTGTGTGCCCAGGTGTCTCACCACTGACTGCATACTTAGGGTGTTGCTATTGATGTGGTAGTTAGCAGGAACATCACTCTTACCGAAAGGGATGATAATACAGTGTTTTGCACTGAGTTTAAGGACATGACTTTGGCACCAATCATTTGTTTGTATAAGACCCTCTTGTAGGATGTTGACATAATTTGGGGATTCTATGACCGCTCCCAGTTTGCAGTCATCAGCAAACTTTGTCAGCCACAGACCTTTAGTTTTTACTTGTACTTCAGAGAAATAGATTCCAAATACTAGAGGTACCAGGACTAATCCCTGTGAAACACCAATGGTTACAGGTCTGCTGTTGGAGGTGGATTCCTCTATTTTGACTATATATGTTCTATCAGTTAGCCAGTTAGTGACCCATCTAACAATATAAGGGTTGATACCTAGTTTTTTTTTTTTTAATTTTTGCAAGTCTTTTGGGTTTCTAATACCATGAGAGGAATGGAACCCATTCCCAAGTCAAAGTACGATTTAAATTCATGAAATTAGTATTGTTTCAATTTTTGATGCCCACCAAAAGTGCAATGTGCCCAGTAATGACTCCTTCTGCAATTCATAGAGTTGCATGTATTGGTAACATATCTAAATACGATTGTAGATACTTTTTTATAAGACTTGTTGCTCCTACTACTATTGGAACTGTCTGGGTATCTTTCTTCCACATTGCTCTCGTTTCTGCCTGCAAATCTTGATATTTTATGACTTTGTGTCTCTCTGTATGGAAGACACTGTAGTAACTGGGTGTAGTGATTTCAATGATTAGTGATACTTCTGTCTTCTTTTCGTGAACCACTATATCTGTTTTTCTCACATCTATCTTTTGAACTTTTGGTAATGAGTGATCCCATGTGATGTAGACTTCATAATTTTCTATGATACTTTGTGGCTCATGTTTTAAGTGTTTTTCAGCTACTTCAGTATTATAATGTTTGCACAATCCCCAGTGTAACAGTCTTGCCACAATATTATGCCTTTCAGTATACAATTATTCTGCCATTAGTATGTCACAACCAGCAACAAGGTGTGCGACTGTTTCCGATTCTGTTTTACCAAACCTACATTTGTCTATTTCTCCCAAATGTTCAATGGACTTTGTAAACCAATGTGTATGTAGCCCAGTCGATTCTGTTTTACAAAACCTAAATTTGTCTATTTCTCCCACATGTTTAATGGACTTTGTAAACCAATGTGTACTTAGCCCACTGTCTTGGGCCACCAATATTAACCTTTCATCTTTTGGTTTGAATTCACCTCTCCTTAACCATTCCTGCATTCGATCCTGATCGCCATGAGGTTGTTCAAAGAGTATTCTATACTTGCAACTATATTTATGCATTTTCCACATTTCTTGCCATCTCATCTGATCCTTCACCTTATATTCTTTCTTTTGTTTTTTGGCACATTCAGTTGATGCCTGATTTTTTATCTACTTCTGGTTTGATTTCCATTCCTGCTTGATGCCGATATGCTTCTGCTAGACTAAGCAGGGAAGTCATCTTATATTTATTCTCCTCATGTTTCAAAACTTTCACTACATTTGGGTCTTGTGAGGTCAGCAAATATGTTTGCAGTCCCACGATTGCAGATCTAACCATGTAATCAATTTCAAGGAGGCCCATACCCCCTTCAGAATGGGGAATATATAATCTTAGTATACACTGATTTTTATAAATCATTTGGTGAGCATGAAGCATCTTTCTTGTTTAATCTATCCAACACATTCTGGGGCCAGTCAATCACTCCAAAACTGTAAGTTAGGACAGGAAGAGAAAATTGGTTTATAGCTTGAATTTTGTTCCTAGATGTCAACGCTGTTGATACCTAACTGTGTGAGTTTGTCAATGGCGCCTGAGTGGGGGAAGTGTCAAATGTATTGGATAAGTCTGGGTAGGCTGTATGGAGAGATTTCCCCTCATCCAGGGCCTTGGTGGTTGTCTCAAAGAAGTCCACCATGTTTAACAGGCATGATCTCCCTTTGACAAATCCAAACTGAGTACAGTCAAGTGATATATCTTTGTTGATAAGCCCCATGATGATTCACTCTGTAGCCTTTCAGATAAGGCTAGTCAGGCTAATAGGTCTATAGTTCCCAGGGTCAGTGGAAAGACCACCTTTGTGCAAGGGAATAACGGTGGCCATTTTCCATTCAGTTGGGATGAAGACGGTGCTTAGACTATGACTGAAAAGCGTACCCAGTGGTGTTGCTAATTTTTGTTTGAGCCCATGTAGAATGCAGCCTGGGATGTTATCAGGTCCTATAGATGCTGCATTTTTGGCATCAGAGAGGGCCATTATGATCTGCTTCTTAAAGATACATGGTAGGGGACAGGTGGTAGGGATGTCTTGGAGTTCATGTGATGAGAACAGAGGAGTAAAGTTTTCACAGAACTGTCAGCCAATAGGTTAACTATGTCCACAGGCTCAGTATATGTGGTATCATTAACTACCAGTTCAGCACAGATTTTAGGTTACGGATATAACTATAGAATGCCTTATGGTTTTCCTTAGTTAAAGAAGCTAATTTGGATTCATAGCTTGCTTTTAAGGATTTATTTGCTTGCTTAAGCTGAGGAGGGAGCGTTTCCAATTTACGACTCACCCTCTCTTACTCTTAGACAGCAATTTCTTCCTTTTATTGTAAAGCCTGTTAATGGCAGTTGCCCACCAGGCAGGTTTTCTCTTCCTTGAGGAGCTTGTTTTGGTCCTATCATGTACTGCTGAGTCAATGCAGTTATAGTCTGCTTTAGAGAAGTTTTTTAGTTTAATTGCTGCTGGGGGATCAGGTGCAATAGTTACTTTGAATGAGACTGATTTGTGGTCATATCTCACCAGGGAAGACTTCATATTGGGGATGTTACAGTGATCCCCCATATTGGTAAGCACCAGATCCAAAATGTTGGCACCCAATGTGGGGGTGTCAACCAGCTGGTCCAGGGCATTGGAGTTAATGAAGTCAAGGAACCTTTGGGCAAGTGAGTTTGAGGAGAAGTCATTTACGAGTCAATGGATGGGTAGTTAAAGTCACCCAAAACTATGGTTTTCATATGTATCTTCATAGACTCAAGTAGATCTAAGTAGGCAGTGTGGGTGCCCTGATTGATGGAGGGGGTCCTGTAGCTGGCAATGACTTGAATAGGTGTCCTGCCAACAATTAATTGCACCTGAAGTATCTCCAGGGAATCACACTGTTTAACCAGTTTGGAGGTGTGTTTATCTTTAATGAATATTCATACACCGCTTCCTTTAGTTTTCACACCTTCAGTTTGTGTTCTGAAAGTGTGGAATGAGGTGTAATCCAGTATGGCTGGGGTGCTCTCCTTAGCCTTGAACCAGGTCTCCGTGACTGCACAAATGTCTGCATCTACCAAGGTGAGGACTGCTTCCAGTGAATGCAGTTTCATGTTAAGACTCCTAGCGTTTAGCAGCATAAGTTTGAGGTTGTTTTTAGATGGAGTTTTTACATAAGGAATTTTGCCCTTTTGATACTGCTTAAAAAGGCACCATGGAGGTGGCAAGAACCTTAGTCAGTAGCCAAAATCCCAGGGGTGACAGACGAAGACCATCTGTGACAAAGCATTGAGCTCTGTCAATCATGTCATCCCAGGCTGACAGACACTGGATCCCCTTAGAATGACACCAGAAGCTAAGCCAATTATTGAAGTCAATTATTTTCTGTTTGTAATGAGGCATCATTCTAGGTGAAGGTAATAATCTGAGAGTTCAGTCATATGTTTCTCCATATAGTCCAGAGAGGTACGTCTCAAGTCATTCACACCAGCATGGACTATGATAGAGTCATAACAATACCTGTTGTTGAGAGACTTGAGTGCATGTGTGATATGGCAGATCATACTCTTAAGAGCTGACCCAGCAGTTAGGGATCTGGGAACATATGTAGACAGTAATCTGGCCTTTGACCAACACATAGGCAAGATAGTAAAAAAATCATTCTATGTTAGTCAACTTGTAACCAGGGATTTAGCATCCAAGGAAATTATAGTACCACTCTACTCAGCCCTTATCAGGCCCATCATTGAGTACAATTCCCCCTTTGTCATGTACCTAAGCAGACATTTGCAGCAGTTGGAATGCCTTAAAATGTTCCTCACCAGGAGAATCCAAGGTATGAATACCCTGTCCTACTTTGAACACCTTAAGGCCCTATCTCTGTATTCATTCTCCTACAGGTTACTGAGAGACAATCTATGCCTGGCATATAAGGCATCCTCAGATCCAGCTCAGATGGATCTCTTGCACGTCTGCAAAACAAACAACACCAGAAACACTAGATCCAAGGACCTGAACTTTGCCTGAGACAAATTAAATATGCTGGATAGACTGATATATATCTCAAAGGATTGCTGCACAATGGAATAAATTTCCCATCCACTTGAAGCAGAGTTAATCCCTAACCTTATTCCAACAAAACCTTGATCAATAGATTGGAAATTGCAAATTCACCCCGGTCTGGCCCCATGCCTCTGATGGACAGAAGTCAACAGTAAGTAAATTAATTCCCAATTAACATACCCCCCACATAACCCTTTGCTATCTCCTTACTAACATACCCCGCAATATAGGCATCCAAGGTACTCAGGGACAAAACTAGGTTGGGTTGCATGACTAGGCTTATAAAGACCCTGGTGGTCATTAGCCTAGTAAAAACCTATGAAACTATGAATTGTTACATTGTCTCATTACATCCATATCCACCACACTGGCTGTGGAGAAATTAGGAAAGTGCATATCCATGAAGTCAGTTCCTTTAGTGGGTGAGCTACAAGGGTGAGATGCATGAGGGACTGGGTAGGCACTCAGTATTATGGATCCATGGAAAACAATGGGTGTGGGAAGTTCTTAAATAGCTTACACAACAGACAATAGCAATGAAAGAGGGATGGGAGGGACTTTGGAAGTCAGATTACCATAATGGGCAGAGACCAGAGACACAACCACACGATAACATTGGAACAAGGGATTACACAAAATCCCTTATCTTCCAGAATGTGCCATTGCAGCCAGTTGTGAACATACTGCAAGTCCAGCACCCGGCTTATTGCATACTTTTTGTAGCACATTCAGCTAAGCAAAAGCAACAAAAAATATTTTAAAGGTCTATGCATCAGTATGTGCCAAAGCTCGCATCAGGAAAAAAATAGTCAAAGGTGAAAGTCAAAAGCTACAAGCAGAAAATCAAGAGATCATCCTCTTTCTACACCTCACCAAGGAACCTCCACACAAGTGATTTAAAAAGCTGTGCTGATATCAAATAATTTCCTAGGACTTGCAAGAGATGTTATATGTTTAGTGTGCTAGCTTGCACTGCATTTGAATTGTTTTTACTACTGTTTTAGCTGCTTTTCTGTAAATAAAAAAAGTTCTAAGCTTGTTTCCTGCCTTTCCTGTAACTACTCTAGTCCAAATACAGATTTGCTGTATCCAGGACTATTTGTAAGCTTCTGAGACCCCTAAGCCTTTCTGTGTTGGAGGAAAGCCTTCTCGCTTGTCAGTGGGAGTGGTAAGCACTAGGTGTCCTATCTACCACAAGAAGAGTGGTTTCTGGTCCAGAAATTGCAGTTTATTGGCTGTTTGGGCAGTTTTTCCATCCCTTTCAACTTTCTGGTATAAAAGCCCACGTTTGTGCTTGTTTCTCACCTTTCCTGTAACTAGTCTAGTCCAGATACAGATTTGCTGTATCCAGGACTGTTTGTAAGCTTCTGAGCTCCCCAAGCCTGTCTGTGTTGGAGGAAAGCCTTCTAGCTTATCAGTGGGAGTGGTAAGCACTAGGTAGCCTATCTATGACAAGAGGAGTGGTTTCTGGCCCAGAAATTGGAGTTTATTGGCTGTTCGGGCAGTTTTTCCAGGTTTACCTTTGAATGACTGAATTGCACTTATGTGAACGGTCATTTCTGTGAACTGTAATGCCGTAAAATGGACAACATCGAAGGATCAAATGTCAAAAATGGTTTGCTGGAAAACCATTTCCAAAATTTCATCCATGTGTTTGAATGGGAAAAAAGCTTTTGCTTATTTGCCATTCAAACACATGGTGAGTCAGCATTGTGTTTTTTTGCAGCCGTACTTTCTACGTGTTGCACATCGTGCATATGGCTTTCAACAAAATAAAGGTAAACCATTTTTCCATCCCTTTCAACTTTCTGGTTTAAAAGCCCATGTTTGCACTTGTCTCCCCACCTTTCCTGTAACTAGTCTAGTCCAGATATAGATTTGCTGTATCCAGGACTGTTTGAAAGCTTCAGAGCCCACAAGCCTTTCTGTGTTGGAAGGAAGCCTTCTAGCTTATCAGTGGGAGTGGTAACCACTAGGTAGTCTATCTTCCAAAAGAGGAGTAGTTTCTGACCCAGAAATTGTAGTTTATTGGCCATTTGGGCAGTTTTTCCATCCCTTTCAACTTTCTGGTTTAAAAGCTCGCATTTGTGCTTGTTTCCCGCCCTTCCTGTAACTAGTATAGTCCAGATACAGATTTGCTGTATCCAGGACTGTTTGTAAGCTTCTGAGCCCCCCAAGCCTTTCTGTGTTGGAGGGAAGCCTTCTTGCTTATCAGTGGGAGTGGTAAGCACTAGGTACCCAGCTATCACAAGAGGAGTGGTTTCTGGACCAGAAAGTTTAGTTTATTGGCTGTTTGGACAGTTTTTCCAGCCTTTTCAACTTTCTGGTTTAAAAGCCCATGTTTGTATGGGTTTCCACTTGTTTACGTTCTGTGGATCCAGTATTGGTGTGATGCAGACTGCAAAAGCATCAGGAAGGGGAAACAGCTACTCTAAGTGCCTCCATTTTCATTTTTCCTAATTTACTGCTTTCTGCACTTGTTTTTAGTCATTTTTAATTTAATTGCATTTATTTAAACTGTATTTGCTTTAATATTGCTACACACTCAAGTGTGCTAGCTTGTACTGCATTTGAATTGTTTTTATTACTGTTTTAGCTGCTTTTCTGTAACAAAAAAAAGTTCTAAGCTTGTTTCCCACCTTTCCTGTAACTAGTCTTGTCCAGATACAGATTTGCTGTATGCAGGACTGTTTACAAACTTCTGAGCCCCTAAGCCTTTCTGTGTTGGAGGCAAGCCTTCTAGCTTATCATTGGGAGTGGTAAACACTAGGTAGCCTATCTTCCACAAGAGGAGTGGTTTCTGGCCAAGAAATTGTAGTTTACTGGCCGTTTGGGCAGTTTTTCCATCCCTTTCAACTTTCTGGTTTAAAAGTCCATGTTTGCATAGGTTTACACTTGTTTAAGCTTCACCTAGCGGCGCCAAGCTGAGGTAAACTATTGCTGGTTCCAAAAAGTCTGCTTTTCAGTTTTCTCCTTAAATCTTGCTAGTTCTTTCTCTCTTGCACTTCAAATAGCTTCATTGCTTTGCACTTCAACAGGTTTTTGTAGCAATTATTATAGCACATGTAAGTGCCATCAGCACTAGTTGTTCTTCTGGAAAATAGCTCCAGTACTTAGTAGTTATGACCACCCCTCCTGGCATGATTAAAGGGCAGTTCTCTGTGCTTTCTCCTCTTAACCCAGTGCACTTGGGCATTCTGAGATAGTGCAGCAACTGCCTCATGTACACAGACAACCTTCTCCGCTTACCTCATAACACTCAGACTTATGAGAGATGCACTTATATCACCAAATTGGAAGCTACGCACTCTCCAGCCAAGACTGGACTAGCTGGTCAAGAGGAGAAGGTCAACACATGCACCACACCACATGGAACACATAGTCCTCCAGAACACCCACCATCACATCTCTCACATAAAAACACAAACCACACACCCACCTTTGCGGAGGCTCTCAAATTTAGCCAAACAGCAGAGACCTATAAGACAGAAATGTACTCGACCACCACAACACAGCACAAACCACAGGACACATAGCTCACCTCCACATTGTGCCCCTCAGCCTAAGCCCCTAAGGGCTAAACACCTTGCTGAATTCACTAATCATAGGTGACTCAATAGTGAAGCACATAGATGTCCCACTCACTAAGTTGAATAAGGAGAAGGTAACAGTCAGCTATCAGGTGCCAGAATCCGACACATAACACACACTCAGGTCACTCCACAAGTACAAGTATGACTCTGTCATTGTCCATGTGGTGTGAATGACCTGAGATGCACCTGCATGGACTACATGAAAAGAGACATGGTGGAGCTCTCGGATTATGTGGCCCAGGCAGATATGACCCTAGCCCTGAGCAGTATCCTACCATCACCTAGAATGATACCGCAGTACAAACAAAAAATGACTGACTTTAACAACTGGCTAAGTTTATAGTGTCATTCTAAGGGGATCCAGTATCTGTCTGCTTGGGATGACGTGATTTACAGACCTCGATGCTGTGCCAGAGATGGCCTGAATCTATCACCCCTGGGTTTTCAGATACTGGCTAGGGCTCTTGCCACCCCTATAGTGCCTTTTTTAGGCTGTGTTCCAAAGACCAAATTACCACTGTAACAGCTATAAATAAATGCAATCTGAGGGTCATGCTGCTCAACACTAGAAGTCTAAATCTCAAGATGCACTCACTCGAAGCACTCAAAATGGAGAACATTGACATTTGTGCTGTAACGGAGACCTGGTTTAAAGAGGCAGAAAGCACCCCTGCGCTACCAGGCTATTACTCATTCCACACCTTTCTGCCCTGAAAAATGGACCACAGCTCCAAAGGTAGTGATGTCTCCATATTCATAAAGGATATGCACACCTCCAGACTAGTAGCCCAGCATAATGCATCTGAGATACTTCAGGTACAACTAACATTGGGTAAGATGGCGATCCAGGACATACCCTGCTATCATACCTCTCAACCTGGAAACATCAAAAATCTGGACAAGGGCCCATGAAAAATGGGCACAAATCTGTACGTTGATTAACATAAAATGTGCATACATAATTATGTAACCCCCATCCACTCCAATGGAATTGTGGGATACCAACTATCAAATGCAAACTGAAGAACAAACAGCAAAAATATGGCCACAGCCCAGAGTCCCCCTGCAGCCATTCCAATGTCCCATTACTTGGCTATTTCACCCCATTTGCAATAAACACTGCAATGTGTATACTGCTTTACTTCTACAATGATTATTTGGATTTTATTTTACATTTTATAACACAATCACTAATAGACATCTGCTAAATAAAGCAATACAGTCTCACAATGAAAATAGACTTAGCATTAAAACTTCTCTGTCCTTGAAACTCACATTCATTGAAACAGCATTAAAACCCACATCCAAAGAAAATGAATCTGGCAAGTGGCGGATAAAGATTACCTTGCTTTGGGCTGTTTTCAAATCATAGGCCCCTTGCACAGGAAACATAAATGTGTTCTTCACTGATACACCTTCCTAAGTGTATTAAATTATATTCCTTGTATAATACAGCACACTTGTTAGGGCACATTTTGAACATTTTTCCAGTAAGCAATGAAAGAAAATGCATGAACCAATAACAAATCCAGCTTTTCTTCATACACTGTACCTTTGATGTTTCCCTCAAGATTTCTTCATGGACTTTCTGTGAACACCCAGCCAGCATGCATAGATCCACCAGACACTTTCTGATGTTAAATATTAATAAATTTTAGTTTAAGAAGCCATAACCACTTTCCTTTCCCCTTTAAAACTGTGTATATAAAAAGAAAGTGAGCACAGTTTAAAAGGGTAATCTATCCAGCAGTGCTCCTCCCTCTCATAAGAAGAGACCTCATTAAAACTGCAGGTACGATAATGACAAATCAATCAGCTGTGATCTCAACAAATATGAAACCAAATCCGATGCAGAAAGCACAAGCAGATTAGGGGAGATTTATTGCCATTTCTTAACATCCCAGCATATTCTGTACTGTCCAGCCTAATCTCTGAGTACCACTTGTTCTGTAAAACTTAATTTATAAACTATATTATTTTGTCAACTTTAACTAAAGGCTGCTAATGAGGCTGTTGTAAGTGTGGTTATCTCAGCAGGAATCCCCCTTGATAAGGAATAGCATTGCCTACTTAACGTTTGTACTTGGGGTGGTTTACAGAATGCATCACGGCTTTTTGATTTGTGTTTTGTGTAGCTGTGCTTTTGGATTTCAAATTTTCACCTGTAGAGTCTGATTTGTGTCCTTGCTTTGCAGAATTGTAAGTGCAGGTAAAGCCCTCCACCTCTGTGCATTAAGACTTTCTCCTCGAAGCTAGGATGGGACTGCCTTTTTTTCCCCATCCGATTATGTCCCCCTTTGAGTACACAAAAGCTGCCCCTTACAGCAAAGAAGCACTGCCACCAGCAGTGACCCTGCACCACAGCAGAGACATTTCCCAAACCCTTATTTCTCCTTCTAAGCCCCATGATGAGCTTCCTCCCCTTCCTTAAAGTTGTATTCCTTTGAAAAGTAAATTTGTGACAAGTCTGTATACTCCAGGCTCATGCAAAAGCTCCCCACTAGCAATAAAGATGAGACCAGCTCGGACTGCATTATTTCATTGACGTACAAACATTTGAAGTAATTGATATGTGCTGCGTGGATGACAAGCTTAAATATTTTGTTAGAAGGCATTTTATCCAGTGATTTGCACTGGTCTCAGCCATTGAATGACCAACGCTTTAATGAGAAAACAGATGCATACTAAAAGAATGCATATTGCAAGCTGGTTAAGCACAAATTTATATTGAATGCAGAAACTGCAATATACAGCTATGAGCTTCACCATGAGTCCAGCTATGTAAGTCTACTTTGATAACATTTCATTTTCATGCGAAGGAAAACTTTTTTGTAGTACAAGATTGCTCTCATTAGTAAGAAATAGCATTAAAGTGCAAAACACATGCTTTGCAATAAAAATAAATAAATAATAAATTAAAATACCAATCAAAAGGTACACAGTTTTATAAAGAGGATTCAGGAAACATTTAGCTCTTTTTCAGCTGTGGTGCCTTATAACTTGACACACATAATTTATTTTTTAAACAAACTTTTTTTTTATTTAATAAACATGCCTCAACATTTCCTGCCTATAGGCATCAAATCATCCATCTAGACATCCATAAAATGGCCCAAACAGACAGATAAGCAAACTTGGACACCATGACTAACTAATTAAATAAATGTAAATTTAGCACAATAATATGCAGCAATGGTTGAACGCCAGACAGATAAGCTAACTCGCCCAGCAAGCATAACTAAATAAATAAAGCCAGCAGCATAACTTAATAAATAAATGTAGCATGATGATAAAATAATGTAATGTGCAGCAACGGTCGAACACCAGACAGATAAGCAAATTGAGCAAACTCGCTCTTACCTATTATGCTGCCCGCTATCCCTATTTCCCTCTGAGTCCAACAGGCAGTAGCTGATGTCAACCCCCATGGTGCATGGTTACATCAGCCAAAACTTTAAAGAGAGAGAGACTGGGAAATTCAGAAATTAAGGGTGCCACTTGGAAATTCATGGCACCCCAATATTTTGCCATCAAAACTGGTAAATCCCAGGGAATTCAGTACAGTTGAGAGGTATGCCTGCTATAGGTCCCTAGCCATATCCCTAGACTCTCACTCTATGTTCCTAAGCACCCTGGAATCTATCAAGGTCCAACCCAACACTCTCATACTAGGAGACTTCAACTACCCCTCCATCAACTGGGAGAACTACTCAAGCACCAGTACATTGGCCCAACGCTTCCTGGAATTCATCAATTCCAGTGCACTGGATGACCTCATTCTAACCCCCACTAGAGGAAGCAACATCCTTAACCTGATTATTACTAACAAGGGAGAATGTTGCTCTGCACCAGTAGTCAATCCCTACCTGGTCAGATCTGATGCTAAACTAATTACCATGGAAATCTGCATCTCATCCACCCCCCCCCCCCCCCGCAAAGGTAACCACCTTGAAAAACTTCTCCAAAGCTGACTTTGGGCACCTAAAATTAGAGGTGGCTAACCTCATGGCACCCATGCCAATGGAAAATAGCTCCATGACTGCGGAATCATTCACCAATGCACTGTACAAATGTACATAAATGCATGGAACTAGCCATACCCAACAGAACCAAGACACTCTCCTCCAAAAAAAGGAGCCAATCTGGTGGTCCCCTGCCATCAATAAACTCTACAACAGAGAGGAGAAACTGTTGCAGAAAAAGGTGAAGTCCCAAGACTGGAAAACTCCCTTATTAGCCTCAACAAAAGTTGAGATCACTCATCAAATCCTCTAAAGTCAGCTATGAAGGTAGAATTGTGGCAGGCACTAAAAACAATCACAAAGCCTTCTATAGTTATATTAAGAAGTTCCACAGCAATACCCAGATTTGCTCTGAGTTACTGCACAATGGTACCTCCTATACTGAGCCAACAGATATTGCCAACATACTGGTCGACAGATTCAGTGCCAACTTTATCCCCCCCCCAAAGGACCAATCACAATACCAGACGAATGCCAGGCACCTAGCATTACTGCAGCACAGGTGAAACATGCATTGTCCAAGGCCAAGAATACAGCTTCCATGGGACCCTATAATATCCCTGGCTGTGTTCTACATGAACTACAAAGAGAACTGACACCACATCTGTGTGCCCTGTTCAGTCACAGCCTCACCTCAGGCTTTGTCCTTACCAAATGGCACACTGCTACAGTCATCCCTCTCCATAAAGAGGGAGCAACTACAGACCCTGGGAATTATCGCCCCATTAGCCTGATGAGTATGATATGTAAAGTTATGGAGCACATCATCATGGACCTGCTTTAACAAATATATGGGAAATCTCCAAATTCTAGACCCCACAAATCTGGTTTTGTGAAAGGGAGATCATGCCTGCTCAACCTGGTTAAGTTCTTTGAGTCAGTCACCAGGGCTGTAGATGAAGGTAAGGCCGTGCATGCAGCCTACCTTGATCTGGCCAAGGCCTTTGATACCATTCCTCACTCGGGAATTATTGATAAACTCACCAAACTAGACATCAACCCATATATCACTAGGTGGGTTGCAAACTGGCTCACAGATAGAACACACAGTCTGAAAGTAGTAGACTCCAAGTCAGACTGCTGAGCAGTCATGAGTGGAGTCCCACAGGGATTCGTCCTGGGTCCTCTCCTGTTCGGCATCTACTTCTCAGAAGTCCAGGCCAACACAAAGGGACTCTGGCTGACCAAGTTCACAGATGACTGCAAGCTGGGAGCCATTATTAACTCCTAAAGTGATGCAGACATCCTACAGAAAGGCCTCACTGAGACCAATGACTGGTGTCGAAACCATGGCCTTAAGCTTAATGCCAAAAAATGTGTCATCATTCCCTTTGGAAAAAACTCAGTTCCCACTAATTACCACATCGATGGGAGCCCACTGAACACTGAAGGCATTATATCACCTACTTAGAGGTGATTTTTGCTTGACTTACAAAGCCACGTCTGACCCAGCTCTGTTAGAAATGCTACATCTAAATAAATCCCAATCCCTCTGTACCACACACTCGAGAGACCTCAACCTCATTGCCACAATCAACAGAACATGCTGGAGGGACAGGTTCCTCACCCAGAGACTGCCCATGCTCTGGAATAGACTTCCCATACATGTCAAGCAGAGCACCTCACTGTCCCCCTTCAAGAGAAATCGTGATGAGTGGATGGGTAATAGAAAGTTCACCCCGTGGATCACTTCAGTGGCTCTACTTGATAGAGGCACTGGGAACTAACGTCGGGTGGCACGATGCCAGGGCACTTCTATGGGCTAGGCTTGTAAAGGCTCCAGGGCCATTAGCCTAGTACACACCTATGAACCTATGAACAAGAAACTGTGTTTGTATTCAGGTCATATATAATTAAATTAAAATAGTTTGGATGCATTTACACAGCTTATACGAACAGACTATAAATAAAAGATTTTACCTGCATTAGCCTCATTAATAATTTTTTCTAATAACTGTAATAAGCAGACCTCAAAATAAAAAAAAAACATATACTATTTAAATTAACAACAGCAAGTAATGAATAACAGTGAAAAAAAGAAAAACCCATTGTGCTGTTTTCTGGTGCCGGGAGAAGACAGGAGAATTTTTTTTTTGTGATAGTTATTTAATGAATGTATTTATGTTTGTCTAGAGTAGTGCATATACTTTATTATAGATTTCTTATTCTAAATGGGAAATGATCATGGCACCCAGACCTTTATTTGATGATAAGTAATGTGCTTTTTTGCAAAATTGTCATCTAAAATTTAATCCAAAATGCGCATTATAAAAGATTTACAGAAGACTCACATGCGACAAGTTGACTTCTTTGTAACTGTTTATATGAGTGAGCAAAAAAAAAAAAAAAAGAAAGAAAATGAAATACAAGGTAATCATTTGAAATGTCAGGATCCACTTTAGCAAGTTCCATAATGATGTGACTGAATGGCTAAAAAATGGATTTGAATATACTAAGTCCCAGATGGCCATTTCTTCGACTATTCTCTTTTCTCTAAGGTTTGGTGATCTTGGAGCTAGGATACAAAAGGTGAGGGGTTTGGGGGCTTGGTCATCACATTTGGGAGGTCAGAGGGACTTAACCCTCATGCAAAAAAAAAGTTTAAAGAAGAGCAAAATTTGATATTCACTTTTCTCCTGGATTTTCTATGTGTGTGTGTGTGTGGGGGGGGGGGGGGGTGTTCAGCACACAACAGTACAAGTGCCAGCAGTTCAACAGGGAGCCAGAACAGTTAACAATTTCTGCTCATGCCCATTAGTTCAATTATGGTCTCACTGTTATTAAATCAGATCCCTTTGACTTACCTCTGCTTAAACACCTTCTCCCCCAGTATCCCAGTACTGAATTAATGCATTCACTACTGAACATTATTTAGGTCTGAGTTATTTAAAACCCAGGTGTGCTAGGCACAGGCATTACATTTCTCTGTCTTCTAAATACTGTCACCTGTCCCAGCACCCCTGATTACTTAACAAGTCTACCATATCAGTTCTTATGATACAGCAGTTAAGAAGCGTGACACTGTGCCTTGAGCAATAAGAAAAGCAAATGAACACACAATATTTTAGGATGTTGAAATAAGAGCTTGTGCCACAATTTCTTTTATTGTATTTTTACTTTTGTGAGTCTGTAAATACCAATTATATCCCAAAAATCAATACTTTAATCCACTCTTATTCAGAAGCTGCATATCTTTGTATCAGTATTAGTCAGAGACAGATTTCCATTCTATTAAGCGCCATTTGGAACAGAGTAATGGATGATTTGCATACCTCTCAAATGTCCAGATTTTTGCAGAATGTCTAAAATTTTGCCTTGTATTTTTGATCTATTCCTCATAAAATTTGTGTTTTTTTGGTCAAGTACTGAGGACTGAATTAATTAAATAATGACACTCATTGCAGTTTCAGACTATATATCATCCAGAAAATGCATGTTAACACAAAACCTACCACTCTATCAACTTTCTAAGTTTATAAGAGCAATATTTAAACTCTTTCCCTGTTTTTGGAATTGGTCCCATTATTATTTTAAGCTTTGTCCAGATTTCTTGTGCTTAGAGATTGACAGGTATGATGACTAGCAGACCCCAGGCTAATTCTCTGTGACACGATAGATAAACAAAGTATGCATTACTAACCTGAAAATTATGCTAATATGTTGCGAGCAGTATTAGAATCCAGAGAAACATTAACATCTTAGATTGCTCAGTCATTTTGGAGAACAAAGCAACATTATCATGCTATATGAAAAATGTATTACATCGTGACTCACTCTGTACACTGATGCAGAGATGTAGATATCATGTTACTTATCAAATCTGTATTTTTAACCCATTTCCTCTAGTGAAGTCATCCCCAGGATTTAATAAAATCCATGTAGGCACAGTGTAGCACCTACATGGAACATTACTGTGTCCATGTACACGGTTCCCCCTTGGCAGCGTGTCATGCATATTAATGATGGCACATTGCCAAGGGAGAGCCAAGGAACATGGTTATTGAATCAGTGTAGGGAGTGTAGTGCTAACTGTGTCCACAGATAAGTAAGACACTCCCTGCACTGTCCAAATGTATTATTTCAATGTTATTTAAAAAAAAAAGATGTTTGCGTGGCATGGAGCAGAGCACAGTAATGTTAAGTGGCACCAAAACACCTGCCAGACATCTGAAAATAGAAACCTGATGTATTTAATTATCTATTTAAATGTTGTGTTTAAGCATAGCTGAGCGGGTTTGTGTAGTGCTGCCCCATCCTCAGCAGTGCTTATACATAGCTCAGAGGTATATGTAAAGGTATAGCAGAAGTCCACATATCCACATAGCTAAATGGGTAGAGTTATGGCCTCATGTGCAGTAGGTGCAGGGTTTGAATACATGGAAGGGAAAGTAAGCAATAATTTTTGAAATACAACTTATAGCAATTATTTTAAATTATGGCCCACTGCGCTCTGCTAAGGACCTGCTAAGCACCACATCAACATGATAACAGCTGAAAATGTTTATGCACTGCTCAGCTCTGCTTGGCTGGTTTGTGCACTGCTAAGCAGTGCTAAGCATATGATTCTATGAGTTTTCGCGATGCTTGGCTGAGCTGCGCTGGTTTGTATGGTGCTAAGTGATGCAGTACTTTTTTAAATACTGCCCAGTGGCATTTAAGGGTGAGAAAACAGGCTATATTTAGCCCAAAAGGCAGGAATACAGCATAATCTATTGGAGTTCTGACTCTGAAGGGTACTATGGCAGGTGTTGGTGAGGGTGCACTCTTTCGGGTGGAGCATTGAAGCATTCTGGAGTCCATGGTCATGGTTGGACTCCTAGTAAAACAAACATGATGACCAGCTGCTCAGGGAGGTTTACAAAGCTCAGAGTGCAAGGCAGAGGCCTGGGACTAGCTGGCATGGGAACTCACCAGTGCGACTGGTATCCCTGCACAGGTGAGCAGGTTCGTCACCACCATGATGACCTGAAGCATCGAAAGGGGGATCTCTTGGACACCTGGGTCTGACAAGCTCAGACAAGGAATGCCTCACAAGTATGTAAGTAATTTTACCTCTATTTCACCAATATCTAATCTGAATGTCTGCTAAACTGGTATGCGTAATGGTGTGCTTCTCTTCCAAGAGCTGCAAAGAAGAGGGATGGCAACATTGAGATGCATATAGGGCACTTGGCCAGTTTGTGCTGTGAGTGTGGTGAGTATAGATTTATTTATTTTATTTTTATTTTTATTTATTTTACATTTGTTTACCAGGACAGTCCGAATGGACCAGGACTATTTACAACAGAGGCCCGGGGAGAAAAACTCCACAATAAGTAGACATAGTTAAACACATAATGCTAAATACAACATATATACAAACATAGTTAATAGTAAATTCAACATATATGTGACAATAAATGAACATTAACACAGAATCAAAATAACATGGTTAAGCGTAGGGAATATAAAAAAATTGAAATTCAGCAGTAAGCTGTTATGCTAACTACACTGAAATAAGCAAGAAATAGTAAAGCATTAACTGAAATAAAGTATATAAAGTAAAGTTTGTATTGCAATAAATGCGGACTTAGAGCTGTACTGCAATAACTGAATACTGCCAACTGTAGTGCAATAAGCAAGAAAGAGTAAAGCATTAATTGCAATAAAGTATATACAATAAAGTCTGTAGTGCAATAACTGTGGAATTAGAGCTGTATTGCAAGACGTGAATAATGGCAACTGTTGTGCAATAAAAACTTGAAACAATACCAGTAACTGCATTAATGTATATACAGTAAAGTCTGTTGTGCAATAAGTGTGGAGTTAGAGCTGTTTTCCAAAAAGTGAATACTGACACCTGTTGTATAATAAAAGCATGAAACAATACCAGAAATTGCATTAAACTATGTACAATAAAGTTTGTAGTGCAATAAGTGTGGAATTAGAGCTGTTTTGCTAGAAGTGAATTATGACAACTGTTCTACAATAACACATGAACCAATACCAATAACACCAAGGTAAATTGTGCACATCAGGATTGTCTTGTTTTAACCATTGCAGTTGAGCTGTATGCTTTCAGGCTGTGGGGTAAGGTGCTGCAGTCAAGTGTAACACTGTAATAGCTGTAGACTGCAAATATAATGGCTGCCAAATGTATTGTTTAATACATATACTACCGTTCAAGGCTGATTCTAAGCCAATATTGTTCACATAATGCTCTGTCATCCACAAACCGCAGGTAAGCAAGGTATATTGGTGAGTTAGTCCACTCCATGATCTGATATTGTTTGTTAACTTCACAGATATTTCAACCCAATAACAATAGATTTTTATACCTGCAGTCTATATAGTAATGTATAGATTACCTAATATCTCTGTCATGCTAGTAGTTCATGCATGTGTATTCTACTGTCACTGCAGTTTAGTATAAAACCGTAGTACTACTACCAGGTCATATGTTGGTTCTAGGTGAGTTCCAGGCAGATATCAGTCAGTCAGTAAGCAGCAGTGACTCAGTAGCTCAGTTTGTTAAATGCTCTGTATGTTATTCATTTTGCCACACACAGACCAGGGTTCAAATTCAGTGCTATGTAGCACTAAATATTACAGTATCATGTAATGTTTACAGATTTTCTCTCCACAGGAACTACAGGTAAGTAGGTGAGGTAGCCCATATTATGAGTAAATAATTGTGTGTTTAGACATCACAGACTGTTAAAATCAGTGGCAATAATATGAAAATACATAATAAAATAAAGGAAATAAATATAATAATAATAAAATAAAGTGAAATAAATAAAATGTGTAATCTTGGTATGGCTGTATGCCTGGGGTGTCTGTGAAAAAGTTGCTGCAGCCAGTTCATAAATTCCATGCAGATGTCCTCTGCAGTCACTGCTATTGGGTTCTATCTCCATGCCTGCCAAGCAAAGCATAACTGTTTAGTTTCTTTACTGTACACATACATGTCTCTCAAGTGTCACGCAGTCACATACAGTAATTAGTAGTGTGTAATCCCTCTGTCACAGGATTACCATTGACATTATTATCTAAATAGCAAAGTATCACTATATTAGCACAGTACACCTTGGTAGTTTTATAGGTCCACCTGATGTGCAAGTGTTCTGTGTAGTTGTGTACCTGCAGTTGTTACTGCTTGGCCCATACTGTACCATGTGAATAGCTTGAGAGGTATCTATGTGCTAGAGCAGCTATAGGGGACTTGGTACACATAAAGAAAAGACACACTTGTAGAGTAGATAGTAGTACTGTTGTCAAGTAAATAGCCTATAATGGTACTAATGGACTGTTTTTCTCTGTCACCCCACCCCTTATCTTCATTTATTTATTATTGTTATTTATTGTTTATGATTTACTATTAACATACGTTGTTACATTAAACTGTATTTTGGGACATGTGTTTTATTATTGTTATGTATTATAATGGCTGAATATTAACATATCTTGTTGAATTACCTATTTTGCTGGCCTTATGCCATTACTGTTACTGGCATGTTGTTACTAGACTGTTCTGTTATTTATTGTTGTGTTTCACAGAATATGTCACCAGTAAGTCCAAAACAAATGGAAACTGTGCACCAACTGTAAAAACCTCGCTTTATTGTATTCGCCCACAGATAATCCACATAAACGCTTTGTCAAAAATGTGCGTTTTCGTCCACATCTATAGTGAGACTTCATCAGACAAATCATTCAAATCAAGTTACTCATTAAGTACTCCAATTAAAATTAAAACAACCTATAATATTGTTTGCATCTTATCTAACCCAATCAACATAAAGGCTCATTATATACAAAACTCTAGAAACTTGGTATGACATTAAATCATGTTCAAACATTGTTAAAACTTGGAAACATTTTCAAGTCAGTTGTATTTCCATTTGTGTATGCATATATACATATTTCATTGTAAAATAAATTAAATACAATAAATAATCTTAGTTTAAAAATGTATGTATCTAAATTTTATTTTTTCTTCAAAAAACTCAATCTGTTTGTGTTTAAATAGCACCATCTACTGTTCATTTAAAATCATTGCAAGTGTAAGCTATATTTTAGCAGCTCTCAGTTTTAACACTGAGGATAGCGAAATATGTTCATTTAGTCCAGGGTACCTGGTGGCTTCTACTAGTATTTGCCACCATAATTCTTTGAACTCAAGCCATTCTTCCCAGAGACCACCTCTCATCTCTTTCTTGACCTGCTCTAGCACAAAGAAGAAGAATTTTGAATCCTTGCATATTCTTGTGTGCTTGTATAGGGCATTTGTTTCTTTATTCTTAAGTATCTCATATGTGTGTTCATATATTCTTTTTTTCAGCGCTCTTTCTGTCTTACCGACATAGTATGAGTTACATTGTGAACACATAGCCATATATACCACTCCCTGGGATTCACAGCTATGATGTCCTGTACTGTGGATATTGATGTCCCTAGCTACTAAATAAATCTCGCTTTTACTGAGAACATATTGACACTGATTGCAGTGTCCACATTGGTAAGTTTCATTAGTAGTGTTTGTTCTGACAGCCTTATTAGAAATGTTATTACTACCATTAATCTTGTTATTTTCTAATAACTTTTTAATGCTCCTTGCATTCTTATAAACTATTTTGGGAATACCTTCCTTAATATTTAAAATGTCAGAAAAAGATATAAATTTGTCCCATTCAATCTGAAATGTCTTTTTCACCTTAAGGTTGAACAAATTAAATTCTAGAATCAGTGCCGATTGATAATGTAGTTCTCCTTTTTCGTTCTTCTTATTAGGGTGAACATTATTGACAATAGTATCAGCATCATTAGTGGAATCAATAGTGTTTATCACGTTGCCTTTTATAGGTTTAAATTTTGTTAATCTATTCTGTTCAACCTCTTTTCTTATATTTTTAATAAATTCCGGTGGGTAACCTCTTGCACAGAACATCCCTTCCAAGGTATTGCATTCCTTAAAAAAATCTTCATCCCTACTAGTCATGCGACACCCCCTCACAAATTGTCCTTTGACAATATTCTTTTTGCAATGTGGGGGGTGTGCGCTAGTAAAGTGTAAAAAGGAGTTGCAAAAAGTACTTTTTCTGAAAACCTTAGTTTCTAGGTCTTTGTTATTCTTGTTCTTATACACTTCTACATCCAAATATTGTAGCCTTTCGGTGGAAGTAGTGTGTGTGAACCTCAGAAAATTTGTAGTATTCTGGATATAATCGAGGAATTCAGTTAATTTATCGTTACCTCCCGTCCAGAAAATAACAATATCATCCAAGTAATGCCTGTAAAGCGACCAGTATTGTTTGTATTCTGAGTTCAGAACAAAATTAGATTCCCAACCAGCTAACACAATGCTAGCGTATGTAGGTGCGCACGCCACACCCATAGACACGCCTCTTATTTGCTGGTAGTATTCTCCATTGAACAGAATAAAATTATACTTAAGTACTGTATCAGCTAACTCCACTATTGCTATCTTTTGTAAATGTGTTAGTGTCTTATCCAAGAAGACCATATCTTCAAACATTCTCATCCCCTCTTGATGGGGTATACAGGTAAATAAATCGATAACATCTATTGTAACAAAAATAAGGTCTTCAGTCAGGAGGTCAGATGTAATATTTCTCAACAAATCCCATGAATCTTTTAAAATATATTCGTTATTATTACAAATGTGTTTTGTCATTAAATCCACGTATTTAGCCATGGGAAGTGTTTTTGAACCGTCCACTGCTACTATTGGTCTTAATGGAGGGTCACTCACATTCTTATGCACCTTCGGTATACCAAAGATTATGGGAATCTTTGGTTTGGGTACAAATAGAAATTTATGCATCTTGCTGTCAATTGTGCCATCCATCATCATGTTATCGAGTATAGTATCTATTTTATGGTAGGCCAGGTTCACCTCATTTAGTGATACATTTCTATATTTACTTTCTTCTCTTAGGATACTATTCATTTTACCTTCATACATTATGTTGTCCATGATAACAACCCCCCCTCCCTTGTCTGGCTTCATGATTCTTATTTGCATATTGAATCTCAAGTCATTCAAGGTTTCATATTCTTTTGCTGAAAGGTTGTATTCCTTAATATTTTGTTTAAATTCCTTTCTAATTTCTTTTTCAAGAACTATGTCCAAGTTCTTGATTTGTGGGTGGTATGGGGGGTTGTAAATACTTCGCCTAGTAAAAGTAGAATGTTGAGAATCAGACTCCGGTATCGGAGGTAGTATAACTTGCAAATTTACCTTCCTAAGGAACAACTTCATGTCTATAATTGTTTGCACCAGGTCCCCTTTTGTACTAGGGATAAATTTAAATCCTTTGCTAAGTAAATCGATGGGTGTTTTGTTAATAGGAACATCACTAAAATTATATATAGAAAAATTCCTAAAGGTGTGCGTAGTACCTGTTCGTAATATCCCATCATCTAAACCGAAGTTTGAACTGTCCACGTAACTGGAAATAGGGGTGGAAATAGGGGTGGGGGTGTAAGTTGTTCTTCTTAGTACCTCCCTCTCCCCCTTCTCCCTCCCCTCTTCTGAAAATTTTCAAAACGCTGTTTATTTTTGTTATAGTATTGGTCATCATTCCCTAAAGGTGGAAATTCTATATCATAATCTCTCCTGTTGTTTTCCTCCCTCCAGGTGTTCCTTAGGTTATTGTACCCAGTTACTTTACTAAACTTAATTCTGTCATTGTGTTCCCATCTCTTAAAAGGTGGCTCTGGGTAACTAGTATTATTCTGGTATTCCTCAATATCCCTTTTCAGTTTATTAATCTTCCTTTGAGACAACATTTTGCATTTAGAATCAATATCAGATCTAAGGCTGTAATACCTATCTCTTTCATGCTTAATTTCAAAAACTAAATCTTTTTTAATAAAACTATCTAAAACCAAAATCTCTTGTTCTAAGTTCTCTAAAATCCTATTATTTTCTTTAATAATGAGCCTAAGAATCTCAAGTCCACATTTGTTGAATACATCAATGAGTTCCTTGTGAAAAACAGTACCAGGTTCTACATTATTTGGGTACTTCCATACCCTCAGCCCTTTAGGTACAATTTTTTGTTTAATACATTCCATCAAGTAACAATTTTCAGTTCCTAGCATTTTATATCTATGCATTAATCTGGATAGTTTTTCAATTTTTAAAAAGTACGGGTCACCATCCACTGGTGCACCATCCTCTTTTTGTTCAAAATTAAAAGCGTGAGGACATTTCAACCAGTCCTGTATATTTTTATCGTTTGGGGAAGTGGAAACAGTACCTGAGACATTGTAGTCCAATGTATTCAGCTTAGAAACCCGATCGTTAGTCGCTACTCCTGCATAGCTGTTCTTATGCTGTTCAGCAGATGGAAGCAAAAGTAGCGGAGTGTTGGCAGGGTTAAAATTGCTACCATTCGGTTCCGCATCATCTATCGACGTAGGGCTGGATCCACAGTTGTGTCTTTTCCTCTTGTGTTTCGAAGCCCCAAACCTTTCGGTTCCTTCGGAAATGACTTCAGTGTCAGTAGGTTTCCTGCCAATCAGCGTTGAGCAAAGTGGAGTAAGAAGTTGTATCAACTCTGTAAGCTGACCGATCAGCTTGCGTGACTGTCCCACTTCCTCACGATTTAATGTTGGTGAACTGTTCTCCATTGCAGGGCACCAAGACTGCAATAAATCAAGTGAAGGCACCCAAGCACAAAAAGAGTCACCAGTAAGTCCAAAACAAATGGAAACTGCGCACCAACTGTAAAAACCTCGCTTTATTGTATTCGCCCACAGATAATCCACATAAACGCTTTGTCAAAAATGTGCGTTTTCGTCCACATCTATAGTGAGACTTCATCAGACAAATCATTCAAATCAAGTTACTCATTAAGTACTCCAATTAAAATTAAAACAACCTATAATATTGTTTGCATCTACTCACAGAATATGCATTGATATGTACTTGGGTTATTTCCACTGTTCTGGCATGCTGTTATTACTAACAATATGTTTTGTTCATAACTAACCTATACTTATTGCTATACCTCCATCACCACATCATTTCAGGGTAGGCCAGTTCTTGGTGATCCTCCTTCCTTGCCTCAACTGGCTGTGGCACCAGGTCCTAGCACATCTGGGACCCAGGCTGGTGGTGCCCTCTCCGCTGCCTCTGCACCACCTGTGGAATTAGGTGGAACCATCTCAGGGATCAGGGGACAGCCTCCCCCTGGGAGCAGTGGTAGAGGGGCTGTCACCCAACAGCAACTGATGGTCATGGTGTGCAGGATCATTCATTGCACCAATAAACGTCACCTGCACCAGATTGTGGGCACACTGGCCAATCTGGTGGGGCAGGCTAGCCCTGGCGCCCAGCCTCCAGTACAGTCACCTTCAAGGCAGTGAAGGAGCAGTGTCGACTGCCCATGGGTGGGGTTGTCAGCCATGCTGCTATTGTCTGGAGACACATGCTACTCCAATTCCACAATAAAATCTGTCAAAATGCACAACTGTTGCTGTACAAGAAGTGGATAGCTACAGTTCTTTCCTACACCCTTCCTGCACATCCCTACCTGCTTTTCATTATGTTTTCCCCCCTGCTTTCCCCATTTCACCACTGTCCTATCACTCCCTTTTTCTTTTCTTTATTATTTTAGGGTGCTGCCCCACTTCACTGAGCTTAAATGAACTTTAATGGCTAAATGTGTCTGTTTCACTGTTGCTCACATGTAGAGAATAAACACCTCTGCCAAGTCTCAAACCTGGGCCCCCTCTCAACTACATGCACAATCATTAACCCACCATGCTAAACAGGTTTTAGGTTAAGTATGTGTTTCCAGCAATACATACTGATTGCTACCTACAGTCATTAAGCATGTAACCAAAATAAAACAGTAACAGGAAAAATAGGAGTGTACCTTGGACCCTGGTGCAATAATACATCAGTGGACAGCCAAAGACATAATAACGGATGTAAGCGAGGCCTGTGAAAGCAGGAATATGTGTCCTTTTATCACCAACTTGTGAAAAGGCGCCTGTTAAGGCAGCAATGGCAAAGTAAATGTACAACTAGGACCCTGGTGTAGAAATACAACCATATAAAGCCATGCACATACTCATGGATGTAGAAATGTGTCTCACAGCCTGTATATGTGCACATATATCTTGCAAATATACATGCTTTTGCAGTGTCTCAGTAACTCAGTCTGTTAAATGCCTTGCATACAGTACATTTTGCCATAAACAGTCCTGGGTTCAAATCCAGTGTCGTGTCACACTTCAATTACATTACTGTAAAGACAGCAAGTAAAGACCAAGTCTTGCAATCCTAATCCTCACAGGTTACTGCTACTTAATTAACTGATACCCAGTTTTGCAAGACAATGGCCTGCAGGCAGAGACATAATGCACATATTCATATAGCCTAACTATATGTTGCCTACTACTCTGTTATTTGCACAGTTGCATAACAGACATACCTTACACACATGCACCAATTGGAATGTATAGAATATCCTTACCCTGGCTCTGCAGTAATGCCAGGCCAGACACAGCTGCCACAGTTACACATACAGCCTGCTGTCCACCAAAGTGTTCACACTCCACCCTATGAGTTGTAGGCTGCGGCAGCAGCAGCCTGTAGCATACACAGCTGTATGTAAAGGTAGCTGCTACAGACCTACCATACCTCCCAACCCCATAGAACAAGGGATCCAGACATAACCATACTTAATGGGGGGCAAAGGCCCAGAGATAGGGATATGTTTAACAGTTTGCCCCTACAAAGATAGTAGATTGATACAATAACAGCTACTGCATTAGCATGCATATTCTGACGGGTATGAAGTGTAACACTCACATGTCTCTCTTCCCTTACTGACCTCAACCCACAATGTTTGCCAGTGAATTGTCAGATGACCACAATGTCATGGGACACTGACCAGACATATAAGGCACAACTGTGGACATACATCATAAATCTTTACAGTGGGCAGTTCTTGTACCTACCCTGTGTGATGGTGTAGTCTCCCCACCTCAGTAATTTCCATTTCAAACATTAAGAAAGGGGCCAATGCCTACATGAAGGCCTTATATATTGCACTGTGGTGGCATGTCATTGGCTAATGATAGTGCAATTCAGCTGTTTTGGCTGCAGTTAGCAATTCTGAGCCACAGATTGGTGCAGAGGCAATTACCTGTTAATGAGCATTACCTTCAATAGCCAAGAACTGGTTATGGGGAACAGGTCTGTAAGAGATTTCAGTCGCACAGACAGCATATGTCCAAAGCAATTCCAGAGGAAAGATTCTAAAAAGGAATATTGCACTCCAACAGGTATGTAATAGAGTTCTCCATATAACGGGATGCAGATGGAAGGATGGAGGCATGGGGAATAGGGATTACAGCAGTAGGCTTGTCTATGGTATTGCAATGTCATTGATACTCTGCTGTCCTGCACCCACAGGCATGCCTCTCAACTGTCCCTGCTATCAATCACATCTCAGCTCTGTCCCTGTCAATCCCTCCTACAATGGTCGGCTGTTGTAGGAAAGCTAGTGGATTACACGTAATACATAGTGACAATAACTAAGGGTGTACACTCCTGTAACATCAAATTATATACTGTAATTCACCTCCTCTTATTCTGTCAATGTGTCACATAAATAATTCTAACATTGTAGCAGTGTCCCGGAATATCCCTGATGTACTCTGGCTAAGTCCCTGTTTCGTTGACATTTGTCCCTGTTTGGTTGAGAGTTATACCTAACATTCCTGTCAACCTCCTACAGCAAGAAATCAGGACAAAGCCATAATTAATGGGAGGTCAAAGGCCCAAATGCAGTGACAGAGTACAAATATTGCTGGTACAAAGTAAGAACATGAATAGACTAACAGATATTACTGTAACGTAACTGTTTTCTGATGAGTATGATGTGTGAAAGTCAGATTCTGTCTTTATTTTCTGACATCGACCATCAATGATTGGCCAACCATTTGTCAGACATCCACAAGTTTGTGTGAAAAGGAACACATGTATGAGGCAAACATCTTGACATTCTGCAAACATCTGTACAGTTGAGAGGTATTATGCCTACAGGGAAGATATACTACAACAGGTTTCCATTGCTTTCTGTCATTGTGGCACACTGGTGTTGCTGGACTGTCTCTATATCATTGTAATAGCACACTGCTATTTGTCTGACAGTGGCCATATGACCTATTAGTGGGAATTTGCCCATGGAGACACACCACAGTAGACTGCAGTGATGGGTATAGGGACATACAGCGGAATCTGTCACGGCACACAGGGGCATAACCCAGTATTGCTACTATCTTGGCGATATACACACATGAAGTGTGTTTCCAAACTGTGGGGTATGATGTGTGAGGGAGCAGTGGATAGTGCAGGCCATCATGGGCATGCAGGATCTGTACACAGTGGACACCCATGTATCTGGTCTTTTAATGTGTTCCCCTCTTGTTGTCTTTCAGGAACCATGTACCACAGGAGACATCCACCATTCACAACTGAGGAGAATGACATTATTCTGGATGGCCTCAGATACCACCATCACATCTTGCTTTCCAGGGGTCACTGCAATCATGAATAGTGGGCAGCATTGTGGGCAGACCTTGTGCGGGCTTTTAATCAGATTGGCCAACAGGACAGAAACTATGAGCAGGTATGACACTTGGCCACAGATATGGTGAGTGCTGCATGGCAAAAGGCAGCTGCTGTTGCCAGGGATTGTGCTGCCACCAGTGGAGGGTCTGCAACAGAACAACCACTCTTGGCCATAGAGGAATTCCTGGCAAACCTAGGATCAACCAACAGCTCCCAGGCATCCATCACATCATACATCCTGGAGGTGGGTGTCACAGCATCCACTGAAGACTAGAGTCCAGATAAGCTTACTATGTTCACCAGTATAATACTGCATCAGTCATTGCGGCAGGTTGTACATATCAGTACATGGGTGTCAGGTCTATCTGCATTGGGGGGTTGTGTTTAATGCACAGTTGTGCACACATACTCAGAATGTCAGCACTATAACCATTATCACAGTATCTACTGTACATGTGGATATATGCACATATCACCTTGTAGCTCTGTAACATGTGAGGGTGCTCACAATACCACTCCCTCACCTTTTCATAGGTCCATCAGGTGTGGCAGAAGTCTGTGGTCCTGTACCTGGTAAGTGTGAATCTGTTGCCTTATGGATCATATATACCCTAAGAAAGTTAAGGGCAGTCATTTTGCCCTATTTATAACTGTTGTGCTTAGCCAGAGTAGAATATTTGTATGTTCCATTCTGGAACAGTTAACTACAATGCATAGACTGGGTAATCACAGGTGTGTATTTATGCAAACATTAACACATTTGCACTTGTAGTTATGAATGACTATGCAGCCTGCTATACATGAGGCAATTACTCCAAGATGCCTGTTCAAACACAATAGAGAGATGGTACATACCTGAGGCAGTGATACAAACTAGTAGCATATCATTCTCAAGATAGGTGTACTGGGTGTTATGTGCAGTTCTATCATATACACTGTCATATTGCATAACTCATAGGTGTATTGTACTGACATTAACTGGATGTAGCTGAAGTGCATGTTATAAAGGGCCTGACTTGTCTGTATATGTTGTCATGAGTTTGTCTGTTGTGCATGGGATCAGAGATGAGAAGATGTGGGACATGTAATGCGGTTGTGGATCCTCATCTGTTTGTGTCTGTGTGGATTGCCATACATAATAGTGCAGGTAGTAATGTACTGCTTTTGTCTTGCTTCTCACAGGTGAATGGCTGGTTGGTGTCTGTTATCCTCACAACCTGATGTCAGTGTCTCATCAGGCTCTGAGGATGATGGGGGCCATAGTGAGGCACAGGTGGGGTTGTCAGGGGCTGAATCTGTCCCAAAGGTTGACATTCCAGTTCTGCTCCCATTGTTATTGCACACAGTCAGTATGCTCACACATACCCAGTCCCCTGAAGCCACAGATATTGGTCAATCAGAGGATGGTGACATTGCACAGGACAGTGTGACAACTATGGCACCGGTGTTTGTAGACACTGGCCAAAGCCAGAAAGCTGGCAAGGTCCCACACAGGCAGATTGACAGGGTGCTCGAAGGAGGACTGCTGCCCATTCACCACTTGTGGCAGGTGTCACATCACGAGTCACTTGCCGCATGTTTCAGGCCATTTTGGAGGCACAGGCATGCTCTGCATGCAACACCAGATGGATGCTTAGGGTTATGGATGCAGTGCAGTCTAACATCCGTGACTGCCTCCATCGCATTGGTGACACCCTGGATTGCTTCACTGATGTAGGGAACAGACAGTGGGCTGAGACAGTGTCTGTCTTTGACTGCGCATTGTCTGTGCTGGAACATCTGGCTGGAGTTGGGCATCAGACATGTGGACATAGGTCAGCAACACCATCTGCTGAGAGTCTATGTGGTCATGCACACTCACGCTCCAGTAGTGGCAGTACCTCCAATGCTACAGAGGAAAGTGTACTGTCCACACCACAATGTGGCAGGTCATGGGCACATGGTCTTGGGTGGTCAAATGGGGGAAATGGGCCTAGCAGACAGCAGTCACCATCAGGTACTAGCTCTGCATCTGACCTTGGGCATGATGGTGCTAATGCTACTCCTGGTAAAGCCAGTTCCCATGCTTGTGGCCAGAGATGGTGAATTGTCCACTCTACCATGTATGGTATACAGCTGTCCAACATACACATGTGTAGTGCTACACATACACACTCAAACACCACAGTCACATGCAGGTCGCCAACAGACACACACGGCACCTCTCCATGGCCCATCTAACCAGCACCCCTTCCTGACTCACACACATGCTGTCAACTGTTTGGCACAGCCTAGGCCCCTGTGCATGTGATGATACCTGTGCCACATCCTTGCCATCTGTGCGATTGATACAGGGACCTGCAAATATGTGTCTGATGCACAGGGTGACTATATTACTTCACATGCACTTGTATGGCGGCACAGTGGTACAGTGATTAACATTGTCACCTCACAGCAAGAGGTTCTCTGGTTCGATTCTCGGCTGGGGTGCCTTCTGTGTGGAGTTTGCATGTTCTCCCTGTGTTCACATGGGTTTCCTCCAGGTACTCCGGTTTCCTCCCACATTCCAAAGACATGCATCTGGAGCATTTCTCCCCGGGCCTCCACTGAAAACAGGCTCTGTGGAACCTAGTCGGACATTCCCGGTCAACAAATGTTAAATAAAATAAATAAAATAAATAAGTATAATGCAGTATTGTTATGGCATGTCAGTTGTGGGCCATGACAGGTACTGTATGCTGGCATGTGTCATGACTACACATCAAACTTTGTGTATTTTTGTTACATGATGTTAATCTGGTGGTAGTGTTACAGAATGACAGGTGTGTCAAGGACCTGTCTATGTTTCTGTTCCAGGAGTCTAAGAGGTTAAACTATGAACACATGGTGGCAATATAGTGGCACAGGATGACATGGCAGGAGAGCAGAAATATGATGTCAGCAAGGTATGGCAGAATACATGCATGGCTCCCTAGGTGCATATGTGTAGAACAGTGTATCAGGACAATGGGGACAGTCAGTGTAACCATGCTTTCATATTTTGTGACAAGGTCTGCTACCCTTGATATGTGTCACCTGGGTTTTCTGAACGTACATATCTAGATGGTGGCAGACATCGATTATGGTTATGTGTCGTTACCTGAGCGACTTCTTTGAGGCAGTCGCCAAAGCCGTAGATGAGGGAAAGGTGATTCACGCAGCCTACCTTGACCTCGCCAAGGCTTTCAGCACCATCCCCCATTCTGGAATTATAGCTAAAGTCACTAAACTAGGTATAAATCCCTATGTCACAAGATGGGTTGCCAACTGGCTCACTGACAGAACCCACACTGTAAAAGTTGCAGACTCCAAATCTGACCTCAAAGCAGTGACAAGTGGAGTACCACAGGGTTCCGTCCTGGGACCTCTCCTGTTTGGTATCTACTTCTCTGAAGTACAGGCTAACACAGAAGGCCTCTGGCTAACAAAGTTCGCAGATGACTGCAAACTAGGAGCCATAGTCAAGTCCCCAAATGATGTGGACATCCTACAGAAGGGCCTAGGTGAGACAGATGCCTGGTGTCAGAGCCATGGCCTCAAGCTCAATGCCAAAAAGTGCAGTGTCAACCCCTTTGGTAAAAACTCTGTACCCATGAACTACCACATAGGCAGCAATCTACTTAACACAGAATGTGTGATAAGAGACCTTGGGATCCAGGTGGACAGTAGTCTCTCCTTTGATAACCACATCACCACAGCAGTCAGGAAATCCTTCTACATGGCACACCTCATCATAAAAGGGTTCTCATCCAGGAAAAAAGAGGTCATTGTTCCCCTCTACTCGACACTCGTTAGACCCATTATAGAGTGCAACGCCCCTTTTGGAATGTACCTCACAAGACATCTGCAGCAGCTGGAAAGGCCACAGAAGTACCTCACAAAGAGGATTACTGGCCTCAAACAAATGCCCTACACTGACCGCCTCAAAAAACTCCAGCTTTACTCCGTAGCATATCGTCTGCTCCAAGGTGATCTTTGCCAAACATATAAACCAATGTCAAACCCAGAGCTGTTGGACATGCTACACCTAAAGAAATCCCAATCCCTCCGAGCTAGATGCTCTAGGGACCTAAACCTTGTCACCACAATAAACAGGACATGCTGGAGAGATAGATTCCTGTCCCAGAGACTTCCCATACTCTGGAACAGGCTGCCCATCTATGTCAAGCAAAGTTCTTCATTAGCACTCTTCAAGAAAAATCTTGATGAGTGGATGGGAAACAGAAAATACACCCCAGGTATCACTTATGTGTCTCTGCTCGACAGTGGCACAGGAAAATAACTTTCTTCGGTGGTGTAAGCCAGGGAACCTTGTTGGCAAGGCTTACGTAGCCGATAGCCTAGTACCTACCTATGAACCTATGAACCTATGTAGATGAGGGCAATTTAGGGCCAGCGGCTATTCACAGGGCCAAAAAATGCATAATCATTGCACAGAAATAGGCCAGTTGGGTATGTCTCTAGTGCTGCAAGGTGATATATTTATACACTCACATTAGATGCTGTGAGATTAGAACCCCTACCTATCTTGTAGTGCATACTGTAGCTTGCAATACTTATCACATGTGCCATGGAGGTTATCAGATAGTAGATTGCCAACCAGCACTTTTAAGGTTGATAACATCAGCAGGCCTTGTAAAGGAGGCCACTGTTGAGGCCATCAGCTAGTCACAGTGCCATAAAATGCATAAGTATTGCAAAGGGATAGACAAGGGGATATATTTACACACACAAGTTGGATACTAAAAGATTAGAAACCCTACCTCTCTAGTAGTGCACACTACAGCTTGCAATACTTATCCCATGCACCATGGAGTTTAACTGATACTGCATTGTCAACCAGCACTCTTAAGGTGGATAACATCAGCAGATCTTGTAAAGGAGGTCAATGTTGATGCCAGCAGCTAGACACAGGGCCATAAAATGAATAACCATTGCACACACATAGACTAAATAGGCATGTCTATAGTGCTGCATGGGGATATATGCACACACACACACACACACACACACACACACACACACACACACACACACACACACGCATACATACACACACACACACACACACACACACTTGGCTGTCGTGAGATTAGAACTTCTACCTATCTACTATTACACACTATTGCTCGCATTATTTATTGCATGCACCACAGGTTGCATCTGTTGTATATGTGGATGCAGGCATAGTACTTGTGGAGTACGCAAAGTGGCCTTGTGTTAGCATCTGTGGCCTGCAGAGTGATACTGCTTGGTACTTTTATTGTATCTAGTGTCCTAGGTGTGGGATACCTGTTAATACCCCTGTTATGTGTGTACAGTTACCAGTATGGCCATATGTGGCTGGTTGCAATTTTGATAGGTGGACGTGTGGCCAGGGACAACATGGCCTGTCCAAGGCATGCATGCGTTGCAACTGGTGTACATTAAACCACCTGCTCACCTGTGTCTGTCTACAGGGTGACATTCCACAGGCACAGGGGTCTGTGGGTAAGTGGATTATGTACTGTTGTGACCTTAGTCTGGTTCTACCTGACAACTGGTGTGATGTGTAAGTGCAGATAACCCCAGCATTCTGAAGGTATGTGGGGGCATGCACCCCCCCCCACACACACACAAATGCATATATGTGTGTGTGTGTGTGTGTGTGTGTGTGCGTGCGTGTGTGTGTGTGTGTGTGTGTGTGTGTGTGTGTGTGTGTGTGTTTGTGTGTTTATATGGGTGTGTGTGTGTGTGTGTGTATAACAGGGATGTCACCTTTAATGTTGCTGTGTGTGTACATTATGTAAATGTGTTATGTAGATACATGTGGAGAGTCTATGTATCATTGTATGTTATATAGCTATATATATATATATATATATATATATAGTTTTATATATATATATATATATATATATATATATATATATATATATATATATATAGTTATATAGTTTTATATATATATATATATATATATATATATATATATATATATATATATATATATATATATATATATATATTTAAGGTTACCATACGTCCGGGTTTCCCCGGACACATCCTCTTTTCTGTGCTCCTGTCCGGGCGTTTTTTGAAAATTCTGCAATTTAAATCGCTGAATTTTCAAAAAGTAGACATCCCTATTTCAGAGTGTTTTCTCCGCTTTGTTTTTTTTTTTGATTGGCTCATATACCAGTATATGAGCCAATCAAAAAATGGAGCTCTGCTCAATGTGGAACTGCTTGATGTTCCTTATTGAATAGAAGAGGGTCCGCTGTGCGCGTTTTTGATTGGCTCGTAAACCGGTATACGAGCCAATCAAAAAGCGGAGCTCTGGTCAATGCAGAACTGCTTAATGTTCCACATTGAACAGAAGAGGGTCCACTGTTCGAAGCTTTGATTGGCTCATTTACCGGCATACGGGCCAATCAAAAAACTAAGAGTAGAAAGAGAATGAAGAGCAAAAAAAAAAAAGGTCTTTAGTTTTGGTCCTACAGTAAAGACCTTTTTTTTTTTTGCTCTTCAACCTAAGAGGGCAAAATAATATGTGCTGGTAGCTGCACATTTGTTTTGTCCTCTTTTACATACAAAGAATTATGGTAAGCCTACATATATGTGAAACATACTGACAGATACTCTAATCGTGTGAGGGGAATAGGGAGAGGCAGATATGTATACGTTGCTGTCTGTATGTACAGACATATTTCCACATAGCAGGTCTTTGGGCAGAAGAGGCAACAGACTTGGGCTCAACTTAGCTAAGTGTAGGAGCATGCCCAGTGTGACACTCAGTACTTACAAGGTAACTCCAGACCAGAGTTCCTTGTACTCCATCTGGGATTTTGTGTGCTGCAGACCATTACCTGCTGCACCTGTTACCACAGTACAGCAATTCCCTGATGTTGTCCAAGGCATTACCCAGCTGTTTACTGAATGTAATATGTGACTCGTACTTCTCAACTGTACAGAGTCTAACAGAATGTCCAGATTTTTGCCTCATATCTTTCATCCATGTTACATAATACTGTGGTTTTCTTGCAAATTAGTGGCAAATCATTAAAGATTGACATTAAGAAATAATGGCAGACATTTGAGTTTCAGACTCCATACACATCAGGATCATGCTAATGTGAGACCTGTTATTCTATCAATTTCTATGTTTGTAAAGGCAATATTTAAAACATGTCTCTATTTTTGGGCCTTTGTCCCACTTTTATTCATGGCTTTGGCCAGACTTCTTTCTCTAAAAGGTTGAGAGGTATTATGTGACTGGGGTACATTATGTGACACCACACACAGGGTGACAGTCTGCATACCTCTCCCTGTACATGTTTTTGCAGAATGTCCAGCATTTTGCCCCATATGTCTGCTCTGTTCCTCATAAAGTTGTAGTTTTCCAGTAATATGCTGTAAAATGCAGGCACTGAATTGTTGTAACTACTGACACATTTAAGTGATGGCCTTTACATCCTGCAGCTAATCTGACCTGTTGCAACTTGCTGTTATACTAGCCACCTTCTAGGTTACTCAGAGCATGTATAATGTCTGTCTGTAGTTTTAGCCTTTTGTCCCCCCATTCTCAATGGCTTTGTCCGGCTTTCTTGCAGTAGCAGATTGAGGGGTTATGACAGTCTGTGGGGAAAACTACCATACGAGTACCTCACATGCAAAAGATGCAGATGCTGCCAGATTTGAACCAACAACACCATCACCCATGCTAATGTCCCTAGCCCAGTGAACCACATCAGCCACCAGACAGACGTTGCATTCCTCACACTATCAACAACATACAGATATACACTGTCACCCCTGTGTTATGTGGGAAATACAACGTGTGGACAGATTCTATGTCACAGCCTTGGAATTGTCTGTTCTGCTGATATATCATTGCAGACTTACTGTTACAGCAGTTGTATGGGAACACAGATATGTTGGGAGTGTGGAATGACAAGCCCATGCTCTGATGGCATAGACAGTTGTGAGACTGTCCTGTGATCCCACTGTTTGGCATCTCCCTTGAATAATGTAGTGGAGCTTCCAGCCATGTGGTCTAGTCAATATTATGGGGCACATACTATTGGACAGAGTACCTGTTGCCCCAAGTGGCTGCTAGATCTCTGTAAGTAGCCCAGTAGTCCACTATATTCCCTTGCATACATGCGGCAGGTCCATACATATGCTACTATAGTCTAGTACCCCGTACAAGTGGTGTATAGGAGAGGGACTTACCTTGCTATTGTAGCACATGACAGACCTGTAGTTCTGGGCTGACTCTGTCTAATGCACACAATACACAGCCAATACATGGTTAGGTATAGGTTGTGTGGGTTGGCCGGCATCGTTTACAGTATATGTATGCGAGTCAGAGTAAGGTGTCAGTCCCTTGGGCCCTCTGTTGTCAGAGCATGTGCTATGAATTGTCTCTTGGCCAAGGCCAGGGCATACTGAGCATGTCTGTGTCTAACTACAGGGACAACCTCAGGGGGTTCCTCCCCTGAGTTCCCCTGTGGGTGTGACTGTGGGGACCTAGGCACTAGTAGGGGGCTGTGTATCCCTTCCCTTTGCTGAGCCTGCTGCAGCTGTTTCTGCAGGATCATATTGTGTAGCATGGCACATAGTGTGAATATCCATGCACATGTGGCTGGAGAGTACTGCAGGGCTCCACCAGCTGTATCGAAGCACCAGAACTGTAACTTCAGCAGCCCAAGTACATGCTCTATGATCTTCCTTGTTTGTGCATGTACCTCATTATAGCGTTCTTCAGTAGGTGTGTGTGCATTTCTGTTGGGTGTCATTATCCACATTTCCAGGGCATAGCCAGCATCCCCCGGTAAATGGCTGTATGTGATGTCCCCCTAGCAAACATCTGGTACAGCTGTAATGTTTGCCAAATATGGGAGTCATGATAACTGCCAGATTTTCTGGCACACACATTTGTGATAATGCCCTGGGCATTGCATACAACCTGGCAGTTGATGGAGTGGTACCCCTTGTGGTTGACGTATATTCTACCCTCCTCTCCGGGTGGTGCCTTGATGTGTGCATGAGTGCAATCTATGTCACCCAGCACCTCAGGGTAGTGTGCTACATGGTAGAAGAGTCACATACTGCTGGCCCCCCACTCCTCAGGGGTGTGGGGTAAATAAATGTGCTCACTGGCATGTGGTAGCATGGCATCCAGAAACTGGTGGAGTACCCTGGATGCTGATGCCTGTGAGACCCCCATCATGTCCCCAGTTGGCCTTTGAAAAGTTGCCTGTGCCTTGAATCCTAAGGGCTACACATAACTTTCTTTCCACTGCAATGGATTTCCTTCTGTAGGCTCTGGGTCTGAGTTGAGGGCGGCAGAGCATGGTGAGTTCTTGTAGTATGTTCTTGTCCACCCTGTAGTGCGCTACAATCTCCAGCTCATGTAGCTCCTGGAAAGTTGCCCTGGGCCTGAACACTCTTCTCCTTCTCAGTCTACCCCACTTGTCAGCAGCAGCATCAACACTGACCACAGCATCTAGTGCATGCAGGTGTAGCAGACCTGCAGGAGCCACTAACATTGTCTCAGTTAAAATTCCCAAGTCTGTACTCCAGCAGTGCAGAGTATGGGGGAAAATCATATTGCAGGGTTTTGTCATAATTTATAGTGCTCTGTTGTAGGTGCAGCCTGTGTGATTGGCTACCTAGGATGCATTCCACCTGCCAGGTCCATCATTAAGGGATTTAATGGCCCTAGTTTAAGTGAAAAAGGGATCATCAGTAATTAATATATCATTGGCTTTCTCAGCCAATTTTTTTTGACAACCTTCCTCGCTCAGCAACCATACCACAAAGATAATAAATGCTCAGCAGTCACTAGACACACCCCCATGGAAGGTCATACTCAGCATGGCGGCGAGCTGCGCAAAAACATGCAAACATGATAAAACATGTACCCCAGAGATAAACAAATCTTAGCTGCCACTGTACACACACCACCTGCTCAGCAGAGCATCGCGCTACACAAACAGATGCAGCTGAGCTCCAATGAGTTTACAAGCCTTTGGACACCCCCTTTTGATGTCAGCTACTTCTTCTGTGGACACCAACATGGTTATGTGCCTACACGGATGGGATCTGTGGACATGGGTACCTATTTCTGCTGTTCAGTAACCCCAGGTCATTTGCACAGAGATTTATGCACAGAACCTGGAAACTACACGGTTCCGGGCCCTGACTCATTAGCAACCACAGCAGTCTACCATGGTACATACTCCATGTAGGGTCCTATAATGCATTACTGCCACATACTAATACATTTTTTTGCACTCTTTTTTATTTATTTTTTTCATAAAAGCATGTTTGCAACCTGCGGCATGCCATGCAAACATACCCAGATTATTAAAAAAATAAAATTTATTTAAATTATTTTCTATATGATTTTGGGCACACAGTTAGATTGTCAGATAGTTTTGAACATATCTGTATTCTAAATTGCTCTCAGTCTTTTAAAGGGTTCAACCTTCTTTTTAAGAAAATAAAGGTCAAAGGGGAGGTGGAGCCAAGATGGCCAACTGAATGCAGCATCTTTTCAGAGCCCTGCAGTTTTCTTCCTTTTACACAGGAAAATACTAACCTGAAAAATACAGGTTAATCTATAGAAAAGTTAATCTTATTAGCCTCATAATACTCCAGTCTATCTAAAAACAAAACAATAAAATGTGAAGGCTTTCCGATATTTTTCTGTCATACCTAGTTTGGAGAAATTTTCAGGGGAAAAAAACTGTCACGAGTGCTTCCAAGTACTCTCACTCTGGCTTTTCTTTAAATAAAGACTTATAACTAGTGATGGCATCTTTATTAGAACTCTCTCTCTCTGAAGATGGATGGATTCCCAGAAAGCACAGGTAGCCTAAAAGAGAACAGCTACAATCAAACAAAAATACTAAAAAAATGATACAACAACAAACCAAAATATGAGTCATATAGATTGCTCTAACTGATGTTGATGGCAGATTAAAAGAGGAAGAACAACTAAAAGATATTTTACTTAAACAAAACACTTTGCTGAAAACAAATGTGCAATATCGGGATTTTTGATCTACCAGAGAAGACAGAAGGAGGAGGTATGATAGCTTTCCTTTGTTCATAGATTCCTAAATTTCTCAAATTACAAGGTCTTTCTTATGGCATAGAAAAGGCACATCATCCCATAGGTATGACAGCAGCTTCTAATCCTATCACTGCACCTAGATCTATTGTAATAACATTCCTGTCATTCTTAGACAAAGAATTAGTCTTAAAAACTGCCTGAGCAAATGCTCCCTTAAAGTTTGGTCAACATTCAATTAGATTTGACAATGGCTATTCAACTAAAAATAACTGAAAAAAGGAAACAATGTTAGCATACGTTAAACTGCTGTAGCAAAATAATATAAAACAGCAGTCTATCTATCCAACCAAAAGAAGAATCCATCATCAAAATAAAACCACAACCAGCATCTGGACTGTCTCCCTTTGTTCCATCTTGCCTATGCTTTTACTTTTGGATGAGTTAATTGCAAAGAATATGAAATGTGTATCCTTACAGTTTCTTGTCTATAGTTTCTCTCTTCTCAGTATATAGCATTATGTTGTTAAAGAGCTGTGCTGTCCCTTTGATCAAAACTAGTCCATAGTCGCTTTGTTAATTTTAATACTGTGATGGTTAAGTAATGCCAAAGACACAAAATAAATCAGACTTGGACTAATATTTTACAAAGTAATTGTACATGTAACTCTTGTCTGCTTTGTTTTATTTAATTATTTATTTAATTTTGAGTAGCCTGGTTGGTCTATTTATTATAATCAATTTTAGCAAAACTGCTTTGTTAAGCTAAGAAATATATAACCCTTCCAAAAAAGAAAAGAATGGAAAGAAAAAAGGGAAAAAGGAAAAGAACAGATAAAAAATAAATAAATAAGACCATGTTAGCTACTTAAGTTATAAAGTGAGATTATGATCTCTGTGTATAATAACATACTATATACAGTTAAAATGTATTTTTCTTTTAAATTCCATAATTGTGACACTCCAAAGAAATGATTGTGTCTGATAATGCAATGGTCTAAGCTAGCAATAATAAGTGAATGTGGTCAGACTTGGAAGCAGGTCATCACTAGTGGTGGGACAGAGTAGATGTCTGCGAAGGGTAAGACACTACTGATGGGGGTAGTAGTGCAGGACCACAAACTACAACTTGGAAAAGGTGAGGAAAGGAAAGAAAAGGGGAAAAGAAAAAAAACAAAAGGATGAACGTCTGTACCCCTTTACCTTTCATACTTTACCCTAATTTTATGAATGTCTAGTATGTGTACTCTAGACAAATTTTTATTTCTTTTTTTTCTTTTTTTTATTTTTAATCACACTTTTTGCCATTTCTAGCTCTTGCTGAATGCCTTGTCTGACTTATTCTGGTCTCAAACATGCACAGTCAATATCTTATTCAACAAGGCTTAAATAAGATACTTTATTCTTATAGTTCTTTACATGTTTATTAGTTCTCTCAATGTGGTCTGTGTTCTTACCATGGCAGTTAAAGGAGAAGCACTCCTGATTTGTAGTAAACTCAACGTAATAGTTAGATGTCTGTCTCACTCTTTTCATGTTGTATCTTAATATAATTATTAAAATATTAGAAAATAGAAATATGTATGATTTATAAATAGTACATACAGGTATACTTATTTTTACATTCTAAAGATATATAACTATTGTTACTGTTTACTATCATATTATACACTTAATTTAAACTATATATATATATATATATATATATATATATATATATATATATATATGTGTCTGGATATATATATATATATATATATATATATATATATATATATATATATATATATATATACACATATATATATGGGTCTATATTATGATATCGTACGCTCAGAAGAGCAAATGACACATAATCGACCCTATGTAAGCGAAAGCTTACAATATCGAAACCTCAGAACAGCGATTTTTTTTCCAAAGGAAACAAATTGCTGTTCCGAAAAAAAAAAACTGTAAAACATTACATAATGTGGGGGACTTTGCCCCCACACCCCCGACATGGGGGCTGTGCCCCTGACACCCCCTTACTTAAATATACTAACTCCAAGATAGCACTACAGTGCTGAAAAGGCAAAGTAGCAAAAACAGCCAAACAAAGAATTCTCTGAAAAGCAGCTTCGCTATTTTGCCTTTTTGCACTTTTCAGTAAGACAAAGACACATTTTACAACCTGCGTCTGTGACAGCATAATAGGGAGCCTATATATATATATATATATATATATATATATATATATATATATATATATATATATATATATATATGTATATATCTATGAGTAGACTTTTACTTACCGAATTTACACTTCTTCGAATTGGAAATAGCCATTGCAACTTCATCGAAACACCATAGAACCAAAACCACAGACTACCAAACTGCTTTCCATGGAAAACTAACCAATTGGCCACTATGATGAACTTTCCCCTTTTCCCCAGTGTAGTGCAATCTCGGAGTTGGTATATTTAGTTAGGGGGTGCAGGGGGCAAAGCCCCCCCCCCCACTTGGATGAGCTTAATTTCTTTCCATTGACTTTTTTCCCTGGTAGCCAAGTGGTTCATTTCTCAGGGAAAGCAGTTTGGTAGTCCATGGTTTCAGTTGTATGGTGTTTCGATGACGTGGAGTTGGCAATTACTGATTTGAAGAAGTGTAAATTCAGTAAGTAAAAGCAGACCCATATATATATATATATATATATATATATATATATATATATATATATATATATATTTACATACATACACACAGATTATTATCCTTAATTTTTCACATATATAATCACATCAAGATTATATAATGCAGACAAAGAGAACGGAAGAAGGGGATAAAAAGAAAATGAAAAAGGGAAACGAAGAAATAGAAAACTGTAAACTAGCTGTCTAATACCCCTCATGCTAGGAAATACAAAAGCACATGTCTTATTACTACTATTATACACCTTCTGAATATCACTGAGATACTGACATTCTTCAAATAATACTAAGGAATATTGTAAAGAGCTAAGGATAAGGAGAGCTAGAATAGGGAATGAACAATATTGAAGAAAGGGAAAAAGGAATGAAAACTGGAAAAAGGGGAAAGAAAATAGAAAAAGAATAAAGGAGAAGAAAAAGACTTAAAACAGGAGAAAGAAAGAGGAGAGAGAGAAGCGGAGAGAGAAGAGTGAAAGAAGAAAAGGATAATATGAGAAAAATAATAATAAAAAGGAGAAGATGAAGGAAGGGGGAACTAGAAAGTGGTAGAAAAAGAGGACAGAAAAAAGAGGCAAATATAGAGTAAAAGAAAGAAGGGAAATAAATGGAAATGGAAGAGAATGGAGAAGAAGTGAAGAAGGGAAGAATAAAGAATAGGAAGCAGTCTAACAACACTGAATGTTATTTAAATAAGGACAGAACTCTGATCTATAGTAACACTTTCAGTACTTCTAGGGCTATCCATTGTTCATTTGTGTGAAACTTATAATCTAGTCATTAAATTACTACTAGACTAGAAATTTTACTTTTAATTCAATGAGTATAGTGAGATATAGATTTTGTTTCTTAATTATCTATATTTTTATTCAATTATTAGGCATGTCTGAAGATCATTATGTTTTAAAAGTCATCTACTAATAAACCCACTCTGTAATTACAAAGCAAGTTTCATACATTTACAAGTTTTTTTTTCTGTCTCTGTACATAATTTAGGCAGATCTCTTTATGATATTTTTATATATAATAATGGTTTAAATACAGCTAAAAAGGGAGTGTGTATATTAAATATCTCAGTAGTAACAACTCTCAAATAGTATTTTTTCAGAAAACACATATCAAACACTCAGACATAAATACACAGATTCCAAACTAATATAAAATATGAGCTCAATCATCTTTTAAAAGCAGACACAGAGGAGTTATGATTTTGTAGAAATCAAACATAATAATGTCTCAGATTATTGTTAAATTTGAAGATAAAGAAGGCTGATTCTCAATGGTGACAATAAAAATAATAATATAATTTAAAAAAGCACTTAGACCTTGTTATAAAAAATTTTCAAAGGATAGCTTCATAATAGGAGGGGATTTCACCTGTATATTAAACAGTACTGAAGCTATCACTACTAGAAATGTAAGATTACCTTCTTCAGCCAAAGCTCTTTAGAATTGGATTGAATTACTAAATATTAAAGACCCATTTACAATAAGAAATGAAAAATCCTTGAACTTCACACATTGCTCATATATATATATATATATATATATATATATATATATATATATATATATATATATATATATAGAACCCAAACTAGAATAGAAAAAATAACAACCTCTCAAAATGTAAACTCAAAAATAATTCACTTTAGTATAATTCCTTGTCCAGTCTTTGATCATAATGTATTAATTCTAAAGTTCTACCTAAACTTTAACAAACTATCTAGTATAAATAGAATTCTATACAGTATTGTCAATCTGAAAAATTTCAAACCCTGGCTCCTGTCAGAAATAAATATTTTTATGAATACCAGCTATTCTCAAGAAATAAATACTATGATTTAGGACTCCTTCAAAACCTGTATTTATGAAAAAAACTGTGGCTTAGTATAAAAAAATAAAAGATTGAATATTCAGAACAGGAAATTGACTCCTTAAATCAAAAATGAACAGAATTACTTAAGCTTAAGACATCCTTAGCTCTTGAAAAACTAAAATTATCCTTTTACTCTATGTCATCTAAGGACTTACATAAACTAAAAGGGTAAACTAGATCATATCAAGTAGAAGTGATTAAAAATGCATACAATAATAGAAAATGTACTGATGTAAGAGATATATTAGAATTTTTTACACAGTAGTATATTTCTCTAAATTAGATGAATCCACAAAAGTGTTCCACTAAGCTAGAATTAAACTCTCTAACAGGCAAAGAAAAATCATGTAAAATCCCTTTTCAGTTAAAAATAAGATTACTTGAACGTATGCCTTATAAGTATATCTCTGATAAAAAAATAAAGCCAAACAAGTCCCCAAGAATCGTTGGTCTAATTCCTGAGTTGTTCAAATTACTTCCTAGATGAATATTACAACTTTTTCAAGATGTTCTGGTAGATTTACAAGTATCTGAGACAATTCCAACATCCTGAAAATATTCATGAAGTACTCCAGTTATTAAAGTAGATAAGGGCCATGAATTATGTTCAGCATAAAGGCCCATCTCTTTACTTAATGTGGATTATAAAAGCTTTATGTCCATCATAACAGACAGATTAAAGGAGTTTAAGTCCAATTTAATGCTGATCAGGCAGGTTGCATTTTCAATGGACAAACCCTCTTAAACATTAATAAACAAAAAATTATTTTTATAAGTCTTTTTTAACAAGAAACATGTTTATTAAACTGTCACTTATGACACAGGCAATCATACATTTATATAAATGAAAACAAACCATATTGACATATTTTCATTTACAAATATTATACATCACTTATAATCTATCCAGTCATTGTCAGTCAAACATTACAAAGCTCATTCAATTCGTGCCTTCCCTTAAGCCTCATTCCTCCTCCAAAACAGTATTTTGCATGTATTGTTCATGCAATTCCCATTTTTTCTATGCAATTTGCTCCTACTCTTTTCTAAAGATCCCACTTCCAGTTATTTTATCTCAATTACTATATTCATTACTTCTAGTACAGTTGGTTTAGAGTTTGATTTCCATTTTCTAGTAATTGCTTTTTAGTAGCCACTAGAATTAAACTCAATAAAGCCTTATTATGTTTAGGCAATTCTGATTCTGTAACACAGCTCAGAAAATCATTTCCTTAATTACACCAATTTGCTCACCCAGTATTTCCAACAGAGTAGTCTGCAAGGAATTTTTAAAGTCTGCCAACTCACTACATTCCCAAAAAAAAAGTTCCCAATTATCTCTTTCTTCACCATCAAACCTCTAACATTTGCAAACTACCTGAGAAAAAAGTATTTGGAGTCTGCTTGGGGTATAAAAATAACTATGCAAACACTTCCGAGCAAAGATCCTAAATCTTCTAGACTTTATTGCATATTTGGAAGTGATCCCTATATCCCTCCATTGTTTATTTGTGAATTGCTTATCATTATTCTTTTCCCAGTCCTTTGTTTCTGATTGATTCCTATTGTTGCCATGCAATATTTTATATGCCCTACTAATTATCCCTTTTTAACAACAGCGTTAGTTCCAGCTTCTACTAAAAACTTTACCATTGCTGGCCTTTCACTTAGGATCCCCATATGTCTTTCTCTTTGCTTATACCCTTATATCAATTACTGATAGGGAAGGCAGTCTCTAGCCTGTAGTCCAAACAAATTCTTGGCATTTCCCATTCTATTACATTTCCCTCTCTAATTATTTTCTCCCAATACCTTGGTTCCTTTCTCAGTTTTCTCCAATAAGATCCAACCCCCTCTTGCCTATTCTATGTACCCCTAATTGCAGTCATCCCTATCAGCATACTATGCTTTCTCCATCCCTGTGTTGGCTTAGTTCTTAGAATACTTTCTATTACTTTATGAATATAATATTATGTATGGTTATTGTTATTATTCTCCTTAAGGATCTGCATCCAAAATCACTCCTTGTTTCTTAAGCCTCTTCCCTGTTTCATCATCACCCTTTTCCACTTTAAATTATAGCTTTTTGCTTGTGCAATATATAGGAGCCTTAACTGCATAGCCCTGAAACATCCCTTCAAATCAAATAATCCCAAAACACCTTGTTCTATTAGAAAGATCAATTTATCACACTTGCCTCTTGCTGTCTTCCCCACCCAGATAAAATCCTTCAACTCTTTATTGATTGCTATCCACATCTCCTCTGGTCGATAAAAATATGCCTGACCTGTGTATAAAACTAAAGGGACTAAAAAGGTTTCACTGCTTGCATTCTGATATCCATATCGATAAAGCAGAGCTTCCAATTTCTCAGTTTTTGTATTATCTTTTGTTTAGTCCTAGAAAACACACTTGGGTCACTTCTAAATAAGGCCCAGTTCTTCCAAATAATACTTGTACAAACATTACTGTCAATATTATAAGTAGTGATAAACATAGGGCCCTGAATAATAGGTTTAACAACATTGTTAACCGTGTTAGCCACAACAGGCTCCAAGTTCACCACATGTTGCATCTGTGTGTGCCTGCCTAAAATCGGCTTGTACATACATCTTACTCTCTTATTCGTGACTTCTTCTACAAAGTCATTAATCAATGTTTCAGGATAACCACTATGCAAAAACATACACTTTAATAATTGGCATTCTTCTTCAAAATCAACATCATGACTAACAATACGAGCTGCCCTCATTAACTGGCCTTTAATAATGGCCCGTTTCTGGTGATAAGGGTGACAGCTCGAAAAATGAAGAAAAGAATTTGAATACGTTGTTTTCCTATGAATTTTTGCTAAAAAGCTTTTAGATACAGGATCTTTTGATAACCATATATCCAAGTAAGCAATACCTTCCATACTAAATGTGGAGGTAAACTTCAAAAACTGGGTTGTGGCATTAAAATGATTCACTACCATATTACTGGATGCTTCATTGCCATCCAGTAGGATACAAACACATGCTGCCAATGGGCCATAACCAAACTGGCAATACTAGCCCCGCAAGGGGAACCCATTGCGACGCCAACTGTTTGGAGGTAAAATTGTCTCCAAACATAAAAAAGTTGTTGTCAAGGATTAAATCTATTAGTTCACTGACTAAATCCATTTCTCTACTAGTAGCGCCATTTTTCTTTAGAACTTGACACACCCAGTCAATGGCAATATCATGAGGAATGCACGTATACAAATCCCTTACATCTACAGTAAGGAAATTGTGTTTAATATTAAACTCCAATCCATCAATTCTCTCTAGAAATGACCACGAATCTTTACAAATTTGGAATTCACATGCCAAAAATTTTTGTAAAATAGAGTCTACAATTTTCGCACATGCATATGTAGGTGAGCCTCGTCCATCAACTAATGGATGCATAGGGGGGTTGATCACATCTTTGTGAATTTTAGATATACCAAACAATTATGTGTACCTAGGATAAACAGTGGACATAAAATTAAAGATGTTCTGGTCAACTCTTCCCTCTATAAACATTTCCTCAATGCTGTTTTTAATGCTATTATATGCTCTATTTGTTTCTGAGCGTGAACTTAATGTGTAAGAAGGGCTATCAAGTAAGTTCACCATACTTTCGAAGAATTAGAGCTATTATGGCAGATAAGATTAAATGCCTACAGTTTTCTGGGATTGAATGAATGCTGCTCTATCAGCAGCATTCTAAAACTTAAAAGCTTAAAGAGATGAAGTGAAGTTTATTTATTTATTTTAATATGGATTTCTGAATATTTTTAGTGTTTTCAAATCAATGTTGGTATGTATTCTTACACATTGTATTGATTTGTTTTCGTACATATGTATTTATATTCTTTATTTTCATTCTTCATTTTTAACAATTTTCTTAAATTGTTACTAATATGATTTAGTTTAGGTAAGCTGTAAGAAGATGGTAGTATTGCTTTAATTGTGAGTATTTTTCTTTTTAATGAGTGCTAATTAAGCTTTTAATTAAGGTGTGTATATATTTGACCTGTGTGAGATGACACTTTTGTCTGAAGAAGTTTGTTAACTGTATCAAATGAAAAGCGCATTACATTAAATTTATTCATTCACCCAGTGTGTTCGGGAAGCCGTTTTTGTCTACATCAGTCCTTTGGTTTTATTAGTTTTTAAAGTTTATTCTCAGCCACTTCAGGTGTACCAGGCATCACATGTGCTGCTGGAGTTGTGAATTTATTTACTAGCCTCAGATCTAAAACCAACCTATATCTACTGTCCTTCTTCTTTACTGGCCACATGGGTGAATTACACGGGCTAGATTCTCGGACTATAATACCTTTCTTTTCCCAGTCTGTAATGCATTTATTAATATCCTCCACTGCTTCTCGTGGCATGGGATATCGTTTCTGATAAGGTGGTAACCTGTCTGTAAGCTTGTCTGCCCTTACAGTGCCGTTGGCAGCCAGCCCACAGTCTGTTTTATCTTGAGCCCATAATTCTGGAAAGTCTTGTATTTGATATTTTAAATCCTGCCCCTGTTCTGTGCAGTCTACTGCACACAACTTTTTGAACATTTCTTCTGCCTGTACTACTGTACATATCACAGCATCTTTATTTGTCCACAATATCTTATTATTAAAATCTAACACAACACCTAATTTTGACATAATGTCCATTTCCAAAATGATACTGTCATACTGGGGATGTAACAGGAATCTTGCTGTTATTTTCTTTCCAAACTGATTGACTTTATTCAAAAATCTAATCTCCAAAGGCTTGTTGCTGACTGCAGCAACATTTGATCCTTCAAATCCTAATAGCATAAAAACTGTATTCGGATCCTCTGCCAAAGATGTGTTTGCAACTGAAACTGATGCCCCTGTATCAAGTAATACATTAAGCGACAATTCCTTTCCCATGAATAATGAAATGTATGGTCTGCCGTCCTTTCCAACCTGTAAAGAAGTCAGATACACCAACTGCTTCAGTGCTGAACTATCACAGCCTGCATACATATTCTGAAAATCTAATACATCACTGGCAACATTAACCTGAGCTACAGCATGCTTTTGCTCATCCCTTGGGCTTGAATTTTGTACATCACTTACATCATCCGCACAGTCATTAACCATAGTGGGCTGCATTGCATCTGAAAAAGTAACATAATTTCCTGCCTCCGGCCATGCAGTATGAGCACCCCCCCAGAAACCAATAAATCAGTGTCAACTTCACTGCTAGCAGGAGCTGTAGGAACTATTAGTATTGTATCTGGTTCAGATTTCAAATCGTCCAGACAAGGATACACTGAATCATACTGTGAATAACAAGGTGGTTTGTCAGTAAACTCACTCACTGCCCCACCCTCAGATCTTTTAACCTGTCTAGCTTTATTGGAAACAGCTGGAAGTGAGTCATCAATACCAGCTTCCACATGCTTGTGTTTCCATGCCCAGTATTTAGGACACTGTTCTTTGGCATGTCCAGAAAACACACTTGGGTCACTTCTAATTTTTTTACAAAAAAAACTTTCAACTGCAGGGACTGGTGAAGTCTGTTCTACTGCTGCAATATCAGTATCTACAGAAAAAAATCTTATTACTGACATCTGATGCTTGTAAAATCGGTTTCTGTCTAACCACTACATGGACAGCTTCCTCTAAGGTTTTGGCTATAGCAATTACATTTAACTTGATAGCTGTATCAAGTCCCTGAACTCTTTGCAAGAGAGCTCTAATCACTTGTTTCTGTACATCATCCTGTTTTATTTGTCTGTCAGAGTAATTGTGCATGACGGCATATGCTAAAGAAAACAATGCTACAGTTTCCATAATATTGTCTGTTCTAGTAATTCTGAATTGATCCAACAACCTAGGGTCAAAACATGTTTTTGTGTCAAAGCTTTCAAAGCTGCAGTTAGCTGGGCATGAAGGTTATTGAGGTAAGTCATGTATTTCAATATAAGTCTTAAGAGGTTTAGTAAGAAAAGCCTTAAAACATTTTGACAATTCTTGACCCTGAGTAACCCTAGTATTACTGCATCAGTCCTCAATACCCATAAGATTCTGAAATAATCCTTTCCTGTCATCCCATTTAGGGAGTAACTGTAACAGTTTTGATGTGTGATACAATGCCCAATTGTGGTTACACCCACTATATCTGCAGGTGAAGATTCAGACTGAAATGAAGGGTGCCCTTGATCTGATATACTTTTTGTAGTTGGTTTTACGAACTGCTTATTGGTCCTAAGAAAGTCCTTTAGTCCACTAATAATCTCCCCCTGCATCCTGTCTAAAAGTATTAATGTACTTATCCTTGTCTGCAAGCCTTTTTCTATATTCCTGAAGTAACTTATACTGTTCACTTGCAGTATCGCAGGCTGCACTCCCACTGGACAGAAATTTATCATAATCTGGTAACACATCAGTGTGAATCTTTTTCATGAAACATCAAGTTTACTAAGTATAGTATGCAAATCATCAAGTGTCACAGCATGCACTGGTATTACCGTGGTCTGAATAACACTAACATTAGTGCTCTGAGTACTGGAATTCTGATACAACATGTAGTTATGCATGCCTAGGACAGCTTTAGCAAGAATCTGAAATTTAGCAGTACATTTAAAAAAAAATTCTATCATCACATTGAACACATTATTGCAAAACCTGATCCATAGTTTTTGACAGCAGGTGATTCAACTGTAGAGATGTCTAAACTAGCAGAACATTTACTAGCAGACTTAGTTATAAAATCCATGTTAACAAAAGTTATGCTTATGTAAGAGATTGAAACATCATCTGTAGTAGCTGTCGTCTGCAGAGTTGAGAGCCAGAGTTGCTGAAGTCTTCCATAGAGGTATTATTGGGTCTTATGATTTAGTAAAAACTCTCCTTTTAAAAGCACAAGGCTGCAGAGCAGTGGGGGGTAAGAAATTTTGTGAAATCTCAACATTAGTATAACAAGGGGTGTTGGGTATGGGAGGCATGCCCGCCTGCAAAAAATACTATTTTATAATTTGATTTGCAGTCGGTGATGAACAATATCGACTCCTTTATGTTTTTTAATGGATAAGTTCCAATGAAAATGGAACTGAAGTTTAGTCCTACACCAAATATCTCTTGGTTTTATAGAGTCTGTGATTTGTAGTCTGCCTGCTCTATTTTTATAAGGAAATATCAGTACTTTTGCTGTCAATCAAATGGGATTTGCTTATTTGCAAATTGTGACCTGGCATTCTGCCACAGTACTTGTGACTTCTAGTGTAGAACATTTGGTGAGTATTTAAGCATCATTGTTTTAAAAGAATATTCATATTTTGGACAAGTTCTATCAAACAACACTAGGAAGAAATAATCAAAGTATGATCTTTTTGTAAGTAGTATTATCTGTTCCAGAAAATTTGAAGGCTATCAGGCCCACTTTGTCACCCTTTTGACACAACGTTTGACCAGAGTACAACAAATGTGACAGGAAAATGGTAAGATTCAGAACTTTAGGTTATGCACTTCATATGTTTGAAAGTGCAATTACACAGAACTACCCTCTTGGAAAAGATATAATTTTGCCTTGTGCCTCAGTTTGTTATATTAAGTGTGAAGCCTTTTTTGGGTCTAAAAACCTTAGGCTTTCTGAAAAATATTCCTATTGTAATCCATTCCTGCAATGGAAACCTTGTATTTTAACACAGTACTGGACCATGATATAATGTTTACTGTTTAGCTATCATTAACCTCTAGCCCAGCACTATAAATAACTAGGAAACCAAATGCCTCACTTCTGAAGAAGCAATACTCAATGAAACCCATAACTATGATGAACAGTGACACAAGTATACTTCAGGCAGTTGATTATGTGGCACAGAGTGATGAAGCCTTGACTGTATCCCAGATAAACTGAGATTCACTACCAGCTCTGGTGCCACAGTTGTCAGGCAAGGGAGGGTGGTGGTGAACAGTTTACACTGGCTTACCCATCCTGCAGAGAGGAACTGGTAGTTCTAGTTGGCCAAACTGCTTCCATACAAGTGAATACTTACAAAACAACAGGACCGGAAGATGTGGACTTGATGTTTCAGGTCAGTGAAGGCAGTCCTCTTAGGCTTGTGTATGAGGAGCACTCACATGCCAAGGGAGCATAGAATCCGCCTGTGATGATGTGAGTATTAAAGTCAGCCACTGGGGAGTGGAGACCTACCCTAAACCCTTTGATGGCTATCAGTATGATGGCTCCTTAGGAAAGGAGGGATGACAGTCAACAGGCAATGGGGAGAAACACAATATAAAAATATATGCCCCAAACAATAAAAGGTGACAATGAAAGTATAACATTTAGGTCATGCATCTTAGGCAAGTCAGTAGACAACAAAGCAACACTATGTCACTTGGAAATTATGATGTGATCTTATGTTGTACTGTTTGTAACATGTTGTTATAACATTTTGTGGATTTCATCTGTTTATCTCCTGGAAATATTTTTAGCAACTGTACCACATAGAGATACAAGTCAGTCACCTTTAGAAAAATTATCTGGGCCAGGACAGACAGACAAATCAGGTTCTAAAAGCTCATCTCTTTACTGTAGCCTTCTATGAAACTATACATATTTGACTGAAAATGAAAAAAGACAAAGATATTAGAAGTAATTCAAGAGATTAACAAAACAGTATCTTAGATTATGTATTTTATAGGCAATAAAGATTTTCCATAGTGCATACTGTGCTAATACAATTTTTAAAATGTTACTGCACATTTTTATGTTTGCTAACAAAGAGCCGTATTCAGATCTAGTCCTGTGTTAGAAAATCTGTACCTGTTTAGCAGTTCCAAAGTCATATTATTGTCTGTTTTATAATCCACAATAGATGACCAAGTGACCAATTTACTCACACACAGCAACACAATAGTTGCAAAAAGATCTATGATAAACCCTAAAAAAATGTCAGAACTATTCTGTCAGCAACATAAGAAAAGAAAATTCAGAAATGTTCATTATGCATTTCAGTGGGCAATGAGACAAAATCACGTTTAATGCAAAGATTTTATTTCACCTTGTTACTTATTCTTTGCAACATGTCTGCATTCTCTTTTGTAAATCAGTAAAAATACATATTTTCACAAGATGAGCCACATTGTGATCAGATTTTACAACAGAAACTGCATATCTCAGTAATTGTACAAGGTAGAAATACTTTTTCCTTGTTTTATATGCTGCACCATTTCACCAGAATCTTTGCTCAAAGTCAGTCCTACTGATTCATCTGTGTAGACATTATAGTTAACAAAATACAGCACATAAAGCAAATGCATTTCTCCAAGTCAAGAGCACAAAATATTTAATCATAATGTACTAAAGGTTGTCAACCTTATCTGGTGAATTCTTGATAATCTTCTCCTCCGATGAGCCCACAGATATTTTTCTCCCCATCACACAACATATTATCATTGAAGGTAAGGAAATGTTGACATCAAACATATATTTCAACCTTAGATGAGCATCACTTGAAAAGATCTGTGCTCCACTGTGAGAATCTCTAAAAAAAGTAAGCAAGGAACATTCTTCTCATTAGAGAACTATACGACACAGTGAAATAGACACCAGCCTATGAACACAGAATGCAAGAAAGCATCTAAAGTATCAGGTGCTTAGCTAAAGATGTCTGCCCACAAAGAGCAGAGATTTGGAAACTCAAATCATACTTCACAAATTCCATTCAAAAATGTCTTAGCAATGGACATCCAAGATGGCTGCACACTGAGTAACAGGTTAATCTCAGCTCTCCCAGTGTGAAAACAGAAACTCAGAAAAGGGAGCAAGTGAATTTGTCTTTTTGGGTAAATTTCAGCTGCACTACCTGGATGCCAGCAAAGAAGAAATTTAGATAACCTGTAGGAAAATCAGTCACAAAAGGTGAAGAGAAAACATTGGCTGGGAAGAATCCTCCAGCTGTTCAGCAAAAAGCAGTTCAAACTCTAGCTTTGGTCCAAGACATGATTAAAATAAATGAAACACTGAAGCAGTAAATCAACTCAAATAGCAAAGGGATGGGAAAATGGAAAAAGCTTTAAACAGATATTCAGATGAGCTGATAAAACTATAAAAATCAGAGGTCAAAATGAAGAAAAGACTGTCTAAGTATGACTGCTCAAGAAGACATGTTTCATAGATGGTAGAATTAGAGGATAGAGCACACGGGGCAAATGTGATGTTCTGCTGTAACAGACAAACTGGAAGGAACAGACTGTATTAATTTTACAAAAGCACAAATAAGCAACTAGACTGGTATTCCACAGCAGGAGCTGTTCATAGGTTCATAGGTGTGTACTAGGCCAATGGTCTTGGAGCCTTTACAAGCCTAGCCTATAGAAGTGCCCTGGCATCATGCCATCATTAGTTCCCAGTGCCTCTATCAAGTAGAGCCACTGGAGTAATCCCCGGGGTGAACTTTCTATTTCCCATCCACACATCAAGGCTTTTCTTGAAAAGGGCCAGTGAGGTGCTCTGCTTGACATGTATGGGAAGTCTATTTCAGAGCATGGGTAGTCTCTGGGTTATGAACCAGTCCCTTCAGCATGTTCTGTTGATTGTGATAAGGAGGTTGAGGTCCCTGGAGCATGTGCTGTGGCAGGATTGGGATTTCTTTAGGTGTAACATTTCTAACAGGGCTGGGTCAGACATGGCTTTGTAAGTCAAGCAGTGATCGCCTCTTAATAGACGATATGAGACAGAGAAAAGCTGGAGTTTTTTGAGTCTGTCCCTGTAGGGCATGTGTTTAAGGCCTAGGATCCTCTTTGTGAGGTACTTTTGTGGCCTTTCCAGCTGTGTCTAGTGAGGTACATGCCAAATGGAGCATTATACTAGATGATTGGCCTAATGAGGGAAGAGTAGAGGGAGATGATGGCCTCTTTCTTCCTGGATGCAAAACCCTTAGTAATGAGATATGCCACATAGAAGGACTTTCTGACCACAGTGGCAATGTGGTGGTTGAAGGAGAGGTTGCTGTCAACCTGTGTCCCCAGATTTCTTATAACACCTTCAGTGTTCAGTGGGCTACCATCAATGTGGTAATTAGTGGAAACTGAGTTTTTCCCAAAGAGAATGATGACGTATTTTCTGGTATTAAGCTTAAGGCCATGGTTTCAACAGCAGTCATTGGTCTCAGTGAGCCCTTTCTGTAGGATGTCTACATCACTTGGGGAGTTAATAATGGCTCCCAGCTTGTAATCGTTGGTGAACTTGGTCAGCCAGAGACCCTCTGTGTTGGCCTGGACTTCTGAGAAGTAGATGCCAAACAGGAGAGGACCCAGGACCAAACCCTGTAGGTCTCCACTCATGACTGGTCGGCAGTCTGACTTGGAGTCTGCTACTCTCACACTGTGGGTTCTATCTGTGAGCCAATTTGCAACCCACCTAGTGATATAGGGTTTGATGCCTAGTTTGGTGAGTCTATCAATAATTCCTGAGTGGGGAATGGTATCAAAGGCCTTGGCCAGAAAGAGGTAGGCTGTATGAACTGCCTTTCCCTCATCCACAGCTCTGGTGACTGACTAAAAGAAGGCAACCAGGTTGAGCAGGCATGATATACCCTTCACAAAACCAAATTGCGTGGGATCCAGAGTTTGGAGATTCCCTATATCCTTGTTAATTAGATCCATGATGATGTGCTCCATAGCCTTACATATCAGACTCATCAGGCTAATGGGGCAATAATTCCCAGGGTCTGAAGTCACACCCCCTTTATGGAGAGGGATGACTGTAGCAGTGCGCCATTCTGTAGGGACAAAGCCTGAGGTGAGGCTATGATTGAACAGGGCATACAGGTGTGGTGCCAGTTCACTTTGTGGTTCATGTAGAACACAGCCAGGGATATTGTTGGGTCCCATATAAGCTGTATTCTTGGCCTTGGACAATGCAGCTTGAACCTGTGCTGCAGTAATCCTGGCTGTTGGCATTCTTCCGGTATTGTGATTGGTCCTTTTAGGGGAGAGAAGGGTAACGTTGGCACTGAATCTGTCGGCCAGTATGTTAGCAATGTCTGTTGGCTCAGTATAGGAGAGTCCATTGTGCAGTAACTCAGAGCAAATCTGGGTATTGCCATGGAGATTCTTGATATAACTGTAGAAGACTTTGTGGTTGCTTTTAGTGTTGCTGCAATTCTGCCTTCATAGCTAACTTTAGAGGTTTTGATGAGGGATCTCAACTTTTTGTTGATGCTAATAAGAGAGTTTTTCCAGTCTTGGGATTTCACTTTTTTCTGCAGCAGTTTCTTCCTTCAGTTGTAGAGTTTGTTAATGGCAGGGGGCCACCAGATTGGCTTCATTTTTTTGGAGGAGAGTGTCTTGGTTCTGTTGGGTATGACTAGTTCCATGCATTTATGTACATGTTCATACAGTGCATTGGTGTATCATTTGGCAGTCATGCATCTATTTTCTATTGACATGGGTGCTGTGACATTAGCCACCTCTGTTTTTAGAAGCCCAAAGTCAGCTTTGTAGAAGTTTTTCATGGTGGCTCCCTTTGCTGGTGGTGTGGGTGAGATGTGAATTTCCATAGTGATTAGTTTGTGGTCGGATCTAACCAGGGAGGAATTGACTATTGGTGTTGAGAAATGGTTGCCCATTTTTGTAATAACCAGGTCAAGGATATTGCTTCCTCTAGTGGGGGTAAGAATGAGCTGGACCAACGCATTGGAATTAATGATTTCCAGGCAGCATTGGGCAAGTGTATTGGTGCATGAGTAGTTTTCCCAGTTGATGAAGGGGTAGTTGAAGTCACCCAGTATGAGAGTGTTGGATTGGACCCTAATAATTTCCAGGATGCTTATGAATGGGGAATGAGAGTCTTGGGACATTGTTGGGGACCTATAGCATGCTACGACCTGAAGCACCGTCTTACCCACTGTTAGTTGTACCTGATGTATCTCTGATGAGTTATGCTAGGCTACTTATCTGGAGGTGTGCATATCCTTTATGAATATGGAGACGCCACTGCCTTTGGAGCTTTGGTCCATGTTATGGGGCCAAAAGGTGTGGAATGAGTTATAGCCTGGCAGCACAGGGGTGTTTTCTGCTGCTTTAAACCAGGTCTCCGTTACAGCACAAATGTTGATGATCTCCATTTTGAGGAGTGCTTCGAGCAAGTGCATCCTGAGATTTAGACTTCTAGCATTGAGCAGCATGCCCCTCAGATTGCATTTATTTATAAGTGTTATGATGGTAATTTGTCTTTGGAACACCACCTAAAAAGGCACTATAGGGGTGGCAAGAGCCTTAGCCAGTATCCGGAAACCTAGGGGTAACAGATGCAGGCCATCTCTGGCAAAGCATTGAGGTCTGTCAATCATGTCATTCCAAGCAGACAGATACTGGATCCCCTTAGAATGACACCAGAAACTTAGCAAATTGTTGAAGTCAATCATTTTCTGCTTGTACTACGGTATCATTCTGGGTGAAGGATGTTAGGATGCTGCTTATGGCTAGGGTCATACCTGCCTGGGCCACATAATCCAAGAGCTCCTCCATTTCTCTTTTTTTGTAGTCCAGGGAGGTGGATCTCAGGTCATTCACACCCACATAGACAATGACAGAGTCATACTTGTATTTGTGGAGTGACCTGAATACCTGTTTTATGTGTCAGATCCTGGGACAGGCAGCTTACTGTTACCTTCTCCTTATTCAGCCTTATGAGTGGGACATCAGTGTGCCTCACTATCGAGTCACCTATGATTAGTGTATTGGGCAAGCTGTTTTGCCTTAGGGGCTTAGGTTGAGGGGCACACTGTGCAGGTTAGCTATGTGTCTTGTGATTTGTGCTGTGTTGTGGTGGTCAAGTGCATTTCTGATTTGGAGGTCTCTGCTGTTTGGGTAGATTTCTATTGAGAGTCTCCATGAAGGCGGGTGTTTGGTTCGTGTTTTTATGTGAGAGCTGTGATGATGGGTGTCCTGGAGGGCTATGTGTTCTATATTGTGTGGTGTAGGTGTTGACCTTCTCCTCTTGACCAGTTATTCCAGTCTTGGCTGGAGAGTGTATGTCTTCCAATTTGGATATATAAGTGCATCTCTCACAAATCTGAGTGTTGGGAGGTAAGAGGACAGAGTTGTCTGTGTACATGAGGCAGTTGCTACACTGCCTCAGAATACCCACGTTCACCAGGTTAATAGCAGAAAGCACAGGGAACTGACCTTTAGACATGCCAGGAGGGATGGTCATTATTAATAAGTACTGGAGCGGTTTCCTTATAGGATGTTTAGTGCTATTAGCACTTATGTGTGCTACGATAATTGCTACAAGAAGCCAGATGAAGTGCTAGGTGAATAAGCTAGTTAAATACAAGAGAGAAGAGAATTAGCAAGATCTAAGGGAAAAATTGAAGAGCAGACTTTCTGGCACTGGTAATAGTTTACCCTAGCTTAGTGGTGCTGCATGGCGTGCAAACCCATGCAAACATGGGCTTTTAAAGCAGAAAGTTGAAAGGGAGCTAGAAACCACTCCTCTTGTGGTAGATAGGCTACCTAGTGCTTACCATTCCCACTGATAAGCTGAGAGGCTTCCCTCAAGCACAGAAAGGTCTGGGGAACTCAGAAACTACAGTACAATACTGAATACAGCAAATCTGTATTTGGACTACTCTAGTAATAGGAAAGGTGGGAAAACAAGATAGAAATTTTTTTTTAAATATAACAGTAGCAAACAAGCAAAATGATTTAAACAGATTAACCAATAAAAAAGTTTAAAACTGAGCCCTGTTCCAGCAGTCTTCAATCAGACAAGTTCTAGCTACACACTCCTCCACTAGGGGGCAGGGGAACCATCTCCAAAATAGATGGCCTGGATTTGTGCTCAAGTTATACAAACAAAGCTAGATTCAGCAGGTCTGAATCTAGTCTATGTTACAGCAAACAAGGTGTACCAATTTCAGAAAGAAACAGTTCAAATAAGCAGGCACAATAAGCCTTTAACCAGAAATTCCCAGCTCAGAAGGGTAGAATCTACCATCTCCTCCCACAAGAGTGCAGACCACAAACCCTCTTAATGTAAATTAACAGGCCTGAAGCCCAAGTGCTTAAAGCAGAACTAAGATACTTTTAGAATAATGGACACTTAGCCTTCAGTCAGCAACTCCCAACTTAGAAGGATGTAAGCTACCTGCCCTGCCACAAGAGTGCAGACCACAAACCTTCTTAATGTAAAACAATTGGCCTGAAGCCCAAGTGCTTAAATCAAAAGGCTTAGAATAACAGTTACAATTTAATCAGGCTACTAACAAGCAGTAAAAAATGCAGCAGAATAAATGCAATTGAGTATTTTTAAGAATAGGCAGCAAATGCAAAATAAAGCAATAAAGTAGGAAGAAACACAAATACAGTAAAAGCAGATGAATAAAGGGCAATTTTTTAATATCACAGTAGCAAACAGGCAAACTGATTTAAACAAATTAACCAATTCACCAATAAAAAAGCTAAAACTGAGCCCCCATTCCAGCAGTCTTCAATCAGACAAGTTGTAACTGCACATTCCTGGCACTAGGGTGCAGGGGAACCTTCTCCAAAAAATATGGCCTGGATTAGTGCTCAAGTTATACAAACAAAGCTAGATTCAGCAGGTCTGAATCTAGTCTATGCTACAGAAAACAAGGTGCACCAATTTCAGAAATAAACAGTTCAAATAAGCAGGCACAATAAGCCTTTAACCAGAAATTTCCAGCTCAGAAGGGCAAAATATACCCTTTCCTCCCACAAGAGTGCAGACCACAAATCTTCTTAATGTAAAATAACTGGCCTGAAGCCCAAGTGCTTAAACCAGAACTAAGACACTTTTAGAATAACAGACACTAAGTCTTCAATCAGTAACTCCCAACTTAGAAGGATGTAAGCTACCTGTCCTGCCACAAGAGTGTAGACCACAAACCTTCTTAATGTAAAACAACTGGCCTGAAGCCCAAGTCATTAAACCAAAGGGCTTAGAATAACAATTACAATTTAATCAGGCTACTAACAACCAGTAATAAATGTAGCAGAATAAATGCAATTGAGTACTTTTAAGAACAGGCAGCAAAAGCAAAATAAAGTAATAAAGTAGGAAGAAATACAAATATAGTAAAAGCAGATGCATACAGTACATTTATATATATATATATATATATATATATATATATATATATATATATAAAACAGCAGCAAACGAGCAAAATGATTTAAACAAATTACCCAATTAACCAGTAAAAAAGCTCAAAACTGAGCCCTGTTCCAGCAGTCTTCAATCAGACAAGTTCTAACTGCACACTCCTGCCACTAGGATACAGGGGAACCTTCTCCAAAAAAGATGGCCTGGATTAGTGCTCAAGTTATACAAAAAAAGCTAGATTCAGCAGGTCTGAATCTAGTCTATGCTACAGAAAACAAGGTGCACCAATTTCAGAAAGAAACAGTTCAAATAAGCAGACACAATAAGCCTTTAACCAGAAATTCCCAACTCAGAAGGGCAGAATCTACCCTCTCTTTCCTCAAGAGTGCAGACCACAAACCTTCTTAATGTAGAATAACTGGCTTGAATCCCAAGTGCTTAAACCAGAACTAATGCACATTTAGAATAACAGACACTAAGCCTTCAATCAGCAACTCCCAACTTAGAATGATGTAAGCTACCTGTCCTGCCACAAGAGTGCAGACCACAAACCTTCTTGATATAAAACAACTGGTCTGAAGCCCAAGTGCTTAAAGCAAAAGGCTTAGAATAACAGTCACAATTTAATCAGGCTACTACCAAGTAGTAATAAATGCAGCAGAATAAATGCAATTTAATACTTTTAAGAACAGGCAGCAAAAGCAAAATAAAGAAATAAATTAGCAAGAAACACAAATACAGTAAAAGCAGATGAATAAAGTGCATCTTTACTATTAGAAGACTTGCCTGCTTTGTCATAACCTTTAACTGAAAGGACACATTTTGCCTATACTCCAAATCTGGTCATGACAAAGCGGACAAGTCCTCTAATAGTAAAGATGCAATCCTACCAGCAGAAAGAGTTGATTCTGACAAAACTGTTGCAGAAGAATTTCTGCTATAAATCTATTAATAATTGTATTTGTGATTAGTATAGACAGTAATTGTATTGTGACTTATGTATTCTTCTGGCTATATCATGTATGTATAATTATGGAGCTTTTCTCCTCAGGGGCATCTTCCCAGCCAAACTAACCCAGTTAATATATGTCAAAATAAATAAATAAGTAGTCAGGAAATGTCAGAAAGCAGGTATGAGATTCAAGCTGCTGTATCCAGCTATCTTCAGAATATTTTTCCTGGATGGTCAAAATCTTTTTTGATGCAGAACATGCAAAGGAGGAAATACAAAAGTTTGTGAAACAAAAAGTGAGCTATCAAACAGAAGGGGATTCTGCTTTTTATTCTTTTGATAATAAAGCTCATAGAGAGACTATGCCAGTGAAACATTTTTAATTGTTCTAAAGAAAAATGCTTCGGAGACAGAAAAAAATCAGAACAGTTCACTAAAAGAACAAGGAGTACGTTGGAAAAAAACAGAGACTGGATATGGAAAATGGACAGCAACTGGAAGAAAACCATCAACTCAGAAATTAAAGATTAAATGTGGGATTACAGAGCATTAATTAAATTTGTGAAATCCAGCAGAAAAAGAAAACCTGGAATATTGAACTTCTTTGACTTTGTTAAACTTCTAGGGGACTCCAAAGCATATGCCCTACTTCATGTCATTAATGTTTGGAAGAACATTAAGCAGAGGGGAAGAGGAAGGAAAGAGGTGACTGTAAGTAAAACAGTTTTTGTTCTTAACAGTATTGTTATAAAACATGACATTTACTACATGATATAAAGTAAAACTTTTCCAGTTCTTTTTGTGTGTAATATGGATATTAAAGTAAACTGGTGCCTTTTTTCTTCTTTCTTTCTTTCTTTCTTTCTTTCTTTCTTTCTTTCTTTCTTTCTTTCTTTCTTTCTTTCTTTCTTCTTTCTTTCTTTCTTTCTTTCTTTCTTTCTTTCTTTCTTTCTTTCTTTCTTCTTGTACAATTGTAGGATATGTAGGCACTGCAATGTAAAAATAGAAGAAATCCCAGACAAGAAAGTATGATATAATTATAATTTATATGCTTTTTTTTCCCAAACAACAAATTAAAACAATGAGTGAGAAGGTCACAAAAAACAATCCATTAAAACAAAATGAAAACTCCAGCAAAGCTAGAGCTTGTTTTAGTTTGTTGTTTGGGATATTTTTGCAGTGACCTTAATGATAATGGACATCAGCTGAGTATACCAGCCCTGTGTTTCTTATGCTTAGTCAAGCACTGTGCTTGTGCTCTGCTGATGAGGTCATACGGCTGAAATATGCATATCCGCAGCTAGTCAAGTTTGGCTTCATTGGCCGGAAATTGTCCATTAAAATGATGAAATAAGTTATGGGCATTCAGAATCACCAGTTAACTGAAACACCTGATGTTCATAAAGATCATTTGCATTATCCCATGTGCCTCTGATGCAAGAGGTTTGGGAGGTCACTCAGTGGAAGTTCTAGCTTTGCAGGAGTTTTCATTTTGTTCTTACTGATATTATCTTTAAATGTAAATGGTTTCATGGGTATATACAAAAAAGAAAGACTACTGAACTATATTAAAATGCAGAGTGCAAATAAGTTATGCTACATGAGACATTTGGAAAGAACTGAGTATGTGAATTTGATAAAGAAAGTATTTCAGGATGGTTATTCAGCAGAATATTTGGGACAAAGGAAAAGGGAAGTACTTATATTAATTGCTAGGGGAGCTCCACCATTGATAGAAAAGGGGGAAAAGATAATAATGTTAGATTTGCAGCAGTAAGGTGTACTGGCAAGGGGGGAGGATTGCACTGGCATGTTTTTATATTCCACGTAAAACTGCCACGTAAAACTGCTTAAGAAAGTTTGAGAGAAAATCAGCTTTCAGCAGAGAATATTATTTATAGATGTTGTTGTTGTGTCTTTTGGCTCTTCCCGGTTAGGGGTCACCACAGCAGAACTCTGGTCCGCTAATGATTGGCAGTAGATGTTTACATGCCGAGTTGCCGGCCCTGACGCACAACCTTCAACGAAGGTACGTCCATTCACGCATGTCTCCACACAGAAGACGCTCTAGCTGAGAATCAAACAGGACAACGTCTTACTGTCAGGTGACAACGCTACTGCAGCACCACCACCACAGTAAAAAAATATTATTTATAGATGAGGACTAGAATTTGATTTGTAACAATGAGGATGTACCTGGGGGGGGGGGGCCTAGAAGGGAAAATATAACAAAAGACAGCAGATTTTTGAAGACATTTATGAAAATATTTCATATGTAAGATGTGAATTCAACACTAGAAGCTTGGACAGAACTTGTATATTATTCCCCAAGGTACAAAAACTGAGCTAGGCTAGATAGAAATTATATTTCTCAGGAACATATGCTGTTAACTGAAAGTTTTGATATGCATTAAATAACTATTTCATATCATACACCAGTAATAACTCAAAATCAAAATGCGGGATAATGAAATAAAAATAAGACACTGGAGCTTACCCACCTATCTGTTAGAGAGGAATTTAAGGAATGGGTAGTACAAATTATTTGGAAGTTATTAGGAAGCATAGACATTTCTTCAGAAAATATAGCTAGGGAGTGAGACAAAATAAAGTGGAGTTTAAAAATAGGGTATAAATAAAACATAAATAGATATGATTAAGAGGTAACAAGAATTATTTAAAGGGACTAAAAAGGTTAAAAAATATGGGGAATCTCACAGAACAAGAAGAGGAGCAACTTCAGAGTGCTAAAGAGAAAATTAGGGACTATCTTGATAATATGCAAGAGTTTAGAAAGATTGCTGTTAAGCAACTGTCTAAAAATTCCCTGCAGACTACTCTGTTAGAAATACTGGGTGAACAAATTAGTGTAACTAAGGAAATGATACAAAACTGAAATTGCCTAGCCATAGTAAGGCCTCGCTGAGTTTAATTCTGGTGGCTGCCAAAAAAGCAATTGCTAGAAATTGGAAATCAAAGTCTAAACCAACAATATTAGAAGTAATGAATATAGTAACACAAAAGAACTAGAAGTGGGGTCTTTAGAAAATGCTGGGAAAAAAATTACATAGATAAAAATGAGAATTGTGGAGCAATAAATGCAGAATAATGTTTTGGTGGAAGAATGAGTTTTAATGGAAGGTAGGAATTGAATTAGCTATGTAACATTTGCCTGGCATCTGTATAGAAGATTATTAATAATGTATAATGTTTGCAACTGAAAATATTTAAATATGGGGTGTTTTCATTTATATACGTGCATAATTGTCTATGTCATAAGTTGTTTAAAAATGTCCTAGCAATGCAGCCACTGTACAAGGCATTTTTTATGAAAATAATTTTCTTTAATCTTGTCACGGTATCTATATTACTGGGGGGAAGGCTGATTGGTAGTATAAGAACATTAGGATTGTTAAATTTGATGGTTTTCTCCCAGAGTTCAACCACCTAGCAAAAGATATTCATAATTAGTCAGCTAGTCTTCTCATCATGCCTTTTACAACCTAACTGCATGGTCCTGGGGATGGATTCATTAGCTGGCCCACTGAATATTCTGGTAGAAGAAGACAAATAATCAGAGTGGAATCACCAGCATTCACACATTCCAAGCCAATATGCCCAACTGTTGCCAAGATTTGTGAATGACATGGTGAGACACTGTAATAACATCTTCTTTAAATGACGTTTACAGCTAAGTTGGTGTAGAAGGGTAAAGCCCTGATTGCAATTCAGGTGGCTCTAGCTTAATTATCAGCAGTCTCAGACACCTGTTGGAGCCTGAGTGGAAAGAGGAGCAGAATAATGAGGATTTTTAACTCACCTCTTTCTGGGGAGGGGGTTTATATGCCAATAAAGGAGTACTGTTTCTGTAGGTACTATGGAGACTAAAACTCGAACAGCAGCTCAGCAAGGTGTGGGGGAAGGTTTTTGGAGGAGTCACCACCTGAGGGTGGAGAGCAGGGATGCTCCTAAATCATGCCTCATTGCATGCAATAGCTTTTAAAAGATGCACCCCTACAGAAGAGGGTACAGTCATCACCAAGGAGACAAGCCAGCCACTGTGAGCACCAGTAGTGGCTCCTGGGGCCACTATCTTCCCATGGCCACAATTCACATTCACCAGTATTGTGGCAGCTGTCAACCCCACCCATGGAGGCAAAGTAGGTCTACAACAGAGGGAGAAGGGATTTATGAGGGACCCTCACTGCTGAACAGTGCTGACACTGCTCACAAATCATAACACAGCAAAAATAATCTCTAGCATGGAGATGACTTGGCCCCACTGTGTTCAGAGGAATCCACTGCAGAAGTTTAACTGTAACTCCAGGTTGGTGTTGATCATCTCAGTTCCTGTGGTACAAATATATACCAAAATATCAAGAAGACTTTTTGTCTTTAGTACTAGGAAGCAAAAAATAGCATGTGTAAGACCCTTGAGGGCAAAGTAGTAACAGAAGCATGATTGATGACCTCTTCCCCATAAAATTCCTGAGGGAACAACATAATTAATGCAACAGTTCATTTAAACATGTCCATACCTTACCTATCACAGTCGCTATCAGATGCAGAGTCTAGTCAGAGCACAGCTACTATAGTTCATGGTTCTGTTCTTGTCAACCTCTCTGTCTAACTGTAGGAGCCACACAAATACACACACACACACACACACACACACACACACACACACACACACACACACACACACACACACGCACACACACACACACGCATGCACACACACACACACACACACACACACACACACACACACACACACACACACACACACACACACACACACACACACACACACACATACTCAGTCGCAATCCCCCCATTCATACCAGTAGTAGGTTACAGTCACAGTTTACCTCAACATCTGTTATAAGCCTGATAGCACCTTGAGGCAATGCAAGAACTGTGCCTTGCTCACTGACAACCATTTGCATCTTTCACAAGATGATTCTATATGTGAGAGGCACAACTATGTACTAAGCTTGGATGCAAGTGACTTTTCTAAAATTGTTGACTGTACCCAGCATGTTGTCAGTTCTGACATTCGACTCATAGATAACTATACCCACCATGTCCTAAGCCAATAAATAAGCCTTCTTACCTCAATGTATTTAAAAAGGCCCTGCCAAAACCACAAAAGTCACCTACATGAAGCATCACACTGGTAGGTAAACATCATTCACAGGCACTACAGAAAACATAACTACAAAGGGGGTAACTCAACTGGCAAGTTGAAGCCTTTAAGGCAGCAAGACCAAGGCAGTGCATTTGGTTCTATCTTATTCATTGGTGACTCCACAGTCAGACACACAGATGCACCAGACTGAGCAAAGACAGAATGATGGTTAGCTGCTTCTCAGGTGCCAAGATCTGCAATGTTACTAGGTCTCTCAAGTCTCTTCAACATACACAAATAACCTGGTCACTGTGCACATGGGAGTAAATAACATGAAGCACACTTCCTTGGATCATATGAAAAGGGATATGATATGCATCATGGCATGAAACTGGTATGGAGCAGTATCCTACCATTATCAAGAATGATGCCACAAAACAAAATATAATTGACTTTAATTACTGGCTTCGTTACTGGTGCCATTCTAAGGGGAGGCAATATATATCAGCCTGGGAGATGATGACTGACAGCTCTATCTGCTTTGCCAGGGATAGTGTGCACCTCACTTTCCTCATGGCTTCTGTATATTTGGGCAGGACATTTTTCTTCTCCATAGTTCTTTTTTAGACAAGATTGGTCTCCTCAAATTACCTATATAGCCTAACAGAATCAAAACTATATAAAGGTAGCACTGCACAATGTTAGAAACCTAAAAAAGAAGCTGCACTCCTTGCAGGCATTCCTAACTCTTGAAAATATAGATGTCTGCATGGTTACTGAAACATAGATGTTATGTGATCCTATCTCGCCTACATTCTGACTGACTGATGGGCTCGGAGCCGATCCCTCGGCTCCGACTCGGCACGCTTATGCCAAAGAGCGAAGTCTCTTATTGGCTGAGCTTACTATATCCCAGGATGCACCACTACCAGTCCCCCAGATCTCGTTTGCCGCTTCCCTGCGAAGACGTGGTCTCGAGCTGGCTGGGCTGAGTAGTTATTTTAACTAACTTTTCTGTCAGTTTTTTGCTGTTTTTTGCCTCAAAAGCTGTTTTAACGGCTAACGATCTTATTGTGTGTGTTTGGATTGTTAAAGAAGTGTTGTGTGATTGGGTTGAGTTTGATTTCGGCCCCCCACTTCATCTAGGGCCTCCCGGTCAGTCAACCCTTCTAAAACCTTACAGGGTTTTCTGTGTTCCCTGTCATTTACGCTATTAAGCGATAACTTAAGCCTATTTTTAGGTTTGTCTGTCAGTAATTGTATTTTTTCCTGTCAAAGTTACTGAAATTGTTACCATAATGTCTCAGGCTCCTAGGCCTTCGGGCTTTAAGAAATGTTCAAAATGTGGTTTCAAAATGTCTATCACAGACGATCATTCGCTCTGTGTGTATTGTTTAGGTGCAAAACACTTACAGGAGTCATGCAGCGTATGTCACGCTTTTTCCTCAAGGGTCCTCCAGGAGAGGAAAAATAAATTGATTCTTAAGGGGATAATTAAACCTTCCTTTGAAGAAGCCTTGGCATCCTCTCCTTCTCCGGCTAAAAAGAAAAGGGCGTCGGCTCCGACCAGTCCGTCGGACCCGACCGCCAAGAGACATAGGCAGGCCTCTCCTTCGGCTCCAAGGACTTCGGAGCCGAGGTCGGAACGGTCTGCCTCGATGCCACCAGTATCGACTCCTCTGACTTCGGAGCCGATAGCTGGGGCATCGAGAGGCGGGTCACCTTCGTCGGCTCCACTACTCTCGGAGCCGACAAGGGTTGTCCGCTCAGACACTTCCTCCTCGGCGCCGAAGTCCACCTCGGCACCGATGGAATCTGGTGTGTGTATTCCCTCGGCGCCGAAGGCCATCTCGGCGCCGATGGAATCTGATGTGTGTATTCCCTCGGCACCGATACTCATCGAGTCGCCTCGGAGCCGGTCCCCTAGCCCTTTGGGGCCGTTGGAGAGGCCGTCTCGAACCCGTTCTGTTTCCTCTCGGTCTTCGAGGATGTCAGATTCTGATATTGACAGGGTGCTCCAAAGACTGTTCCAGTCCCCAGTCTTCCAAAAATTTGTTTCGGTTCCGACCCAGTTGGCTTCGGAGCCGATGACCTTGGCCCATCCCATTGCCATTCCTCCTCCGACTGCTTCGGCTCCGTCGGAGCAGGTGCTGTTGGAGCCGGTGGAGATCTCAGGGTCAGCTCCGACCCTTACTCCAACCCGGGCCTTCGGGTCCGAGTTTAGTACGCGGACTTCTTCGGCTGGACCCGGGGGTGATGTTTCGGGACCAATGCTTTCGGTTCCGAGCCTCCCCCTCGGTGCTTCGGCTGCGGGACTTCCGCCGGCTATCTTGGCTCCGGAGATCGGACACTCCCAGGATTCTGGGGGTCCGGCTTTCAGGGCCATGAGGAGTGCCTTGGCCAAGTCCTCTTCGGCCATCTCTCCGGCTTTACCGGCACCTTCCCCAGGCGTGGAGACTGGGTCTTTGGCAGTTCCCCTGTCCGTAGTCAGCGGAGCCCCGAGGCCTGAGGTTACCCCCAGTGGGGGTTCCCCTCCTCCTGAGGGTTCTTCGGAGTTGTCTTCGGAGGAACCCCCAAGGAAGAGATCGTGCAAGAGGAAGCACGTGGACTCCCCCGAGTCTATTACATCAGACACTGATCTGGATGATGCAGAGGGGTCCCCGAAGTCGTCCTCGGATGATGTCTCATTTGCAGACATCTTAGAGATCCTCAAACAACGAGGTGGCTGGATATCCAAACCCCCCTCTGCTGACGAGTCAGTGCTCCTCAAGGCCTTTGGGGCTCAGCCCTCCGCCTCCTGGGTGTCTCCGCCCTTGACGAGCTTCTGGATTTAGTTTGTCGAAGGGCGTGGGAACATCCAGATACCGTGGAACCAGTCCCTTCTCGTCCAAATAAATTTTTGTCTGCTCCCCCCGAGAAGGAGTTCCTCACTAAAGGAGTGGCTGTAGATGCCATGGTGGTGGCATCTGCTACACAACAGGACGTGGCAGAGGCTTCGACGTCCGTCCATCCTCCTAATAAGGAGTCTAGGAGTATGGACAGGTACGGGAAGCGCACCCTGACTTCAGCGGCCTTTACTTTAAGGTCTCTGAATTATTTGGCACATTTTACCAGGCTTCAGAGGGATCTGGTAAAGGAGTTGTCAGATTCCCTCTCGGGTAACCTACCTGAGAAGCTAGCCCAGTCGGTTAGCTCTCAGTTGGCTATCCTTACGTCAATTTCTAACTCGTCCATGAGGCTCATTTCCTATGCGGCCGAAGGGGCGGGTAGAGCGGCAGGCACAGGCGTGGCTCTACGTAGACAAGCCTGGCTCCGCTTGTGTCAGTTTGCGGAGGCCTTCAAGTCTTCCTTCGCCGACGCTCCCTTTGATGGGTCCTCATTGTTTGGACCCAAGGTTAAAGACACACTTACCCGCTGTGAGCAAGAGGGAAAAACTTTATCTGCCGTTGGTGCCCGTTATTCCACTCCCTTTCGGCCTTATCCCAAGGCTAAAGGAGGGGGGAAGATGTGGTTCCGCAAATCTCGCAAGTTTTTCTCCCAACAGCAGGAAGATTCCCCTTCCAGAGGCAGAGGACGGGGAAATTTTTCAGGGAGACGCCGTCCCAGAGGCGGCAGAGGGCCCCGCAATTCTGGAGACCGCGAATCCTTTCGTGGCTCTTCAGCCTCCCACACTTCATGAGGGATTGCCCGGCTGTGCTGCTCCGGAGCCAGTCGGGTGTCGTTTTGCCAAGCACCTAAAAGCCTGGGAGTCAATCACTCAGGACAGATGGGTGCTTCGGATCATTGCCGGAGGTTACACCATCCCATTCACATACTCGCCCCCACCGTCCAAAAGAATCCCGGACCCACCACCCAGTCAAAGGGAAATGGCAGCCGCAGAAGCTTTAAAGCTGCTAGAAAAAGGAGTCATCCAACCGGTCCCCACAGACCAGATCGGATCAGGAAACTACTCCAGGTTCTTTTTAGTGCCAAAAAAGACAGGGGACCTGAGACCAATATTGGATCTCAGCAGACTGAACCAATCCGTCACGAAATCCAAATTCCGAATGGTCACGTTACAATCCATTCTCCCATTGTTGGAGAAGGATGTTTGGATGTGCTCCATAGACCTCAAGGACGCCTATTATCACATACCGATACATCAGGCGTCCAGGAGATTTCTGCGCTTCAGCCTGGGAGACAGTCATTACCAATTTTGCGCTCTGCCCTTTGGTCTCACCACAGCCCCCAGGGTGTTCACCAAGTGTTTGGCAGTAGTGACGGCTCACCTGAGGAGTCTCGGATTCCAAGTGTTTCCCTATCTGGACGACTGGCTCCTGACTGCCACCACCAGGCATCTACTAATGGACAATCTCAAAGCCACCATCTCCCTGGGTATTTCACTGGGGATTACATTCAATTGGTCAAAGTCTGTCTTGCTGCCCTCTCAACGCATAAGGTTTATAGGGGCAGAGATAGACTCAAGATTGATGCGCGTCTTTCTTCCTGCCGAAAGGATCCAAACTTTACAAGGCCAAGTTCAAGCTCTGATCTCGAGATCCAAAGCCCCAGCAAGGATGGTTCTACAAGTTTTAGGCTCAATGTCTGCCACGGTTCTTTTAGTTCCTCTGGCGAGATTGCACATGAGGATTCTTCAGTGGCTATTGTCAACTCAATGGTCCTTTCAGGATCTTCCTCTCAATCATCACATCATGATCACGGAAATATGCAAAAGGGACCTTCGCTGGTGGCTTCAGACATCCAATTTGGATCTAGGAAAACCCTTTGTCCTTCCCTCTTCAGTGATTACCCTGACGACGGATGCCTCCCAGATAGGGTGGGGGGGGCATTGTCTGGGCAGGCTAGTTCAGGGCTCCTGGCTTCCAGACGAAGCTCTCCTCCACATCAACGTGTTGGAGATGAGGGCTGTACTTCTATCCCTACAGGCCTTACACAAGTTTCTTCCTCAGGGCGTCATCGCCATCCACACAGACAACATGTCGGTGGTCTGGTATCTGAACAAACAAGGAGGGACCAGATCGTACCCCCTTTGCAGAGAGGCCATGAGAGTGTGGGAATGGGCTGTAGCTACCAACCGCTTCTTGGTAGCGACCCACATCCCGGGAAGGTCAAACATATTGGCAGACAAATTAAGCAGGACAATTCTCTCTCCTCACGAATGGTCTCTAAACCACACAGTAGCAGCTCAGGTTTTCAGGAGATGGGGGACGCCGTGCTGCGACCTATTTGCAACCCCACTAAACACCAAGTGCCAAAAGTTCTTCTCCTTGATTCCACATCAGGGAGTACCAGCTATGGATGCTCTAGCACAACCTTGGCCAACAGGGCTACTTTACGCCTTTCCTCCAATTCCACTTCTTCCCAAAGTTATTCAAAAAGCTTCTCAACTGGGGTCTTCAATGATACTGATTGCTCCATACTGGCCTCGTCAGGTATGGTTTCCTTACCTAAAGAAGCATGCGGTGGACGATCCGTGGACTTTAGACCTAATTCCGGACTTGCTAATCCATCAGTCGGGACATCGGCATCAGTCCCTTCAATCTTTGAAATTGACAGCTTGGCTCCTCCACTTCCGACTTTAGTTAGAAGGCACACACTAGACCCGGAAGTTGTTCACATTTTATCTTCGGCCCACAAACCCACCACTAACAAATTGTACCTCAGTAAGTGGAAGAGGTTTGCTATCTGGGCTCAACTCAAGGGCTTAGACCCTATCACTGCTCCTGTCCCAGAGGTTTTGAAATTCTTAACATCCCTGTTTAATCAGGGATCTTCTGTTTCAACTATTAAAGTCCAACTAGCGGCTATCTCTAAATTCCACGAATCCATGGATCCTCCCTTGATGAGCAGCAGACTATGCAAAACTTTCATTAAAGGTGCGAGCCTATTAAGACCCCCAATTTTTCATCCTGCACCTCCGTGGGATCTTGATTTGGTGCTTCGCGCTTTAACATCTCCCCCTTTCGAACCTGCTGCTACATGCGAGTTAAGATATCTGTCTTGGAAAACTGCCTTCTTAGTTGCAATTACTTCTGCAAGAAGAGTTTCAGAGCTTCAAGCCCTGTCTATTAAGCCACCGTACTTGATTTTCCACAAGGATAGAGTATCACTTAGGCCTAATCCATCCTTTGTCCCAAAGGTCTGTTCTACTTTCTGTCTCCAACAATCTCTAGAGCTACCAGTTTTCTTCCCAAAATTCTCCAATGAAGCAGAGTACATTCTCCATAAATTGGATGTTCACAGGCAATTACGCTTCTATTTAGACAGGACTCAGCAACTTCGTAAGTCAGATCAGTTGTTTGTGTCCTTCTCAGATAATAAATTGGGCCAAACCATCACAAAAGCTACTATCTCAAAATGGATCAGAGATTGCATAAATCAGGCTTATTCTTCTTCGAATAAGCAACTTACAACATCTATTAAAGCTCATTCTACCAGAGCTATGGCTACTTCTATAGCTTTTCATTCCAAGCTCGCTATATCGGAAATTTGTGCTGCGGCTACTTGGTCCAATCCGCACACTTTCGTTTCCCACTACAAATTGGATGTGGCATCTAAAGGACGAGCTTCATTTGGTTCCACGGTACTCAGGAGTGTTTTCCAGTGAGCCACCCAGGATTCAGGTGCTAGGGACGCTGTCCCATCAGTCAGAATGTAGGCGAGATAGGATCACATAACATCTTTTAGTTATGTACTCACCATAACTTCAGATGTTTGGGATCCATCTCGCCTACATTCCTAATACCCACCCTCCTTCCCCCTGCCTTGGAGATCAGAAGAGATTGAACGGTTTTGAGTTCCACTGTTTTATCTTGTTTCATCTGACGATGTTATATAAGTAAGGTATGCATGTGTGCATGTATGCGGACAAACTAGATCTGGGGGACTGGTAGTGGTGCATCCTGGGATATAGTAAGCTCAGCCAATAAGAGACTTCGCTCTTTGGCATAAGCGTGCCGAGTCGGAGCCGAGGGATCGGCTCCGAGCCCATCAGTCAGTCAGAATGTAGGCGAGATGGATCCCAAACATCTGAAGTTATGGTGAGTACATAACTAAAAGTTTCAGAACAGTGAGACTACCTCTGCAGCACAGGCTTTCAATGCCTATCACACTTTCAGGTCCCTGGCCAGAAATGAAAGTGTTTTTGGAAGAGGTGTGCCCATATTCCTAGGTAGCAAATTCATCTCCAGATTCTTAAGGCAGATCAAAGACCCTGAACTCCTCCATATCCTTCTCATGGCAAATAAAACTCCATAACATCTCATAGCCAACTGCCATATCCACTACATAAGACCTGTAGCCAAAGGGGCATATCTAAACAAACTGACATCCCTCCATATCAAACCTAACTCTATTCTCTTGGGATGCTTCAAGTGTCCTTTCATTAACTGTGAAATCTAATCAGCAGAAATACGTTTGCACAAAAATTCACGTAGTTCATTAATGCCAGCTCTTTAGACGAGCTAATTCAAGTCCCGATTAGGGATTCAAAATTATTGAACCTGTTTCTTATTAATATAGCCTCTACAATTACCATGTCACTGGTCAAATTTGGCCACTCTTCTGTGACTCTCACTATGGGGGTACAACTTGGTCTCCCAGAAAACCCTTCTGTCTTTCGAGACTAATCTAATGCAAACAGCTGATATCCCAATGAAATTTAAGCACACCCTTACCTAGTTGACCCCATTTCACACACTGCCACATTTGCGAATAATTTCTATGCCCTCCTCAAAGTATGCATTGAGGTAGTGGCCCCCATAGCATAATACAGTGCCAAATTCAGGAATAAGCCCCTATGGTTTTAACCCTAGTATTAACAAACTATACAATAAGAGGAATAAACCAATAAGAGCAAACTTAATACCCAGTCATCTCCAAGAGAACTTATAAAAAAAAAAAAACTGAGAAAAAATTAAGTCCTACAAAAGCATATATAAATTGGAAGTTGAAACCTATGATAAGGGTAACCATTAAAGCCTTTTCACCTATGTAAGAAACCTCAGAAGTAATGCTAAGCAGTGCTCAGAGCTAAAGCATAACAACAACACTTACTCATCCTGTGAGGACACAGCCAACATGTTAGCAGACAAACTCAGCGTAAACAATCTCCCCCTAACTTTCACCATCATATTAGCATACCCACACCAACCCTCTGATCATTTCCAAGCATGTCTTCATTGCTCTCGCCAAGGCCAAAAACGCTAGCTCCATTGGTCCTGATAATGTGTCAGGCTGCCTTCTTTTCAGCACCAGGCACTATTTTGTAGACTCTCAACTAATCCTTTTGAATCTCAGCTTCTCTGCTGGATTCATACCAGAGGTTTGGACAACTGCTATAAACACCCCACTCCACAAGGGGGTATTCACTACTGATCATGGAGCTATAAACATATAAGCCTCACTTTCTTTATTTTTAATGCCGTAGAATGCATCATTACAGGACTTATTAACAAGAACATGGGCAGTCTTTAACCCCTGGACTCAAGCCAGTTTGGGTTTGTTAAAGACAAATCCTGCCTGCAGAACCTAACACAAACAAGTCACTGATGCCTTAAACACAAGCAAATCAGTTCACACTGCCTACCTAGACCAGACCAGGCATTTTGGCATTATTGATATGTTAATAAAGCTAAATGTAACCCCCTATCTTACTGACTGGATAGCAAGCTGACTTACTGACAGTACCCAATCTATTAGTGTTGGAGGCATGCTCTTCACTGAAGAGTAGTTACCAGTGGTACCCTCCAGGGACCAATCCTAGGATCACTTCCCTTTGGTAATTACTTCTCTGATGTCAAGGCTGAAATAAAGAGCCTGTGGCTGATCAAATTTATAGATATAAACTTGGAAGTGTTGTAAACTCTCAATCAAACTTCCATTTTCTACAGGATGGCCTTACACACACCAACAAGTGGTGCCTGGACCACAGCCAGGAAATGCAGCATTGTGTTCTATGGCAAACCTGGGCACCCATGCACCTACTGTTTAGGTGACACCCTCTTTGAAAATTGATTCAGTCATTAGGGACCTAGGCACTTTCATCAGCAATGAACTATACTTTGATCACTATGTACCCACTGTTGTTTTGAAATCCTTTAACTTAACCAGACTGATCATGAGGGGTATATCTTCTAGATATGAGGAAGGTATCATCCCTATCTTCTACTCCCTCATTAGAGCTATAATACAGTATAATGCTCCACTTGGTATGTACTTGTCTAAGCATATGATTCAGCTTAAAAGACCACAGTGTTTCCTTACTAAGACACTCAAGGATATGTATTCCTCAGGCTATCCAGACCACCTAAAATGTCTCTCTCTCTCTGTCTCTCTCTCTCTCTCTCTCTCCCTCTCTGTTTTCAGTCTCCTACAAATTCTTGAGAGGGGAACCTCTGTCTAGACTAGAAGAATGAGGATCCAGTGCTATGCAAAACAAACAACACCCTAAACACCTTCACAAGAGATCTGATCTTCCTCAAAAACATAAATAGGACCTGCTAGCAAGAGAGACAGTACTCAGAGAATCTCTGTTTTGTGGAATAGACTTCCCTTGTATGTAATGTATCTCTGACTCCCTGTAAGCATAACCTGAATGAATAGATGGGCAAGTGTAAATTCATCCCATGTCTGGTCCCTCAAGCACGCAATGAAATGGGTGGAAATAAGTATTAATTATTCATGTTGATGGTCATTTATGATTTGGGATCTTGTGGCTTGGCTACAAATGGCCCAGTAAATCAATACCCTAGTATTAACCTATGAACCTATCAACCCATCTATGAAATTCAGCCCAAAGTATTTTTAGCTATGTGCCAGTACATTCTGAGTGGCCAGTGTGTGACAAGGCACAAGGTAAGGGAGTTTTGGTCATCAGAAGTATTACGCTGTGAGCATTAGTAAAGTACAGTACTACTGTGAGGATTACTAAGACACAGTAGTATTGTGAGCACTACTAAAGAATAGTGGTACTGCAAGCACTACTAAAGAACAGTGGTACCACAAGCACTACTAAAGAACAGTGATACCACAAGCACTACTAAAGAACAGTGGTACTGCAAGCGCTACTAAAGAACACTGGTACTGCAAGCACTACTAAAGGACAGTGGTACTGTGAGCGCTACTAAAGACACAGTGGTACTGTGAGCACTACTAAAGAACAGTGGTACAGGGAGCACTACTAAAGAACAGTGGTACTGGGAGCACTATTAAAGGCACAGTAGTACTGGGAGCACTACTAAAGAATAGTGATACTGCAAGCACTACTAAAGAACAGTGGTACTGAGAGCACTACTAAAGAACAGTGGCACTGGGAGCACTGCTAACACCACAATGGTACTGTGAGTAGTATTTAAGACACAGTAGTATTAGCAACACTTCTAATGTCCCAGTCGTACTATGAACATTGCTAAACACACAGTGGTACTTGGAGCACTACTAAAGACACAGTGGTACTGGGAGCACTACTAAAGACACAGTGGATCAGTAGCCAGGGATGACAATGGCTGCAATGCATACAGGATCATTGGAAAGCCAAAATAAAACATGCCAATAACCTGCATGCACATGATTAAAAGACTGCCACACAATAAAGGAGGTCACTTATAATGTAATGGTCTCCTGCACACTACACCCCTGCACACAACACCTACCATTGCAAAACTATACATGGCACAGGTGTAAGCATGGTACACAGTACATAAGAACTTTCAGGCCACTGTTTCATATGAACATATAAACGTTAAACATAAATCTCAATTACACATGCAATATCAACAGAGCTACAGATGTTTCACAGCAACTACACTGTGTCCACATTCAGGAACTCCAAAGACATGCCATTGCTACCATAATTACTCCAGATAGCTGGCAACATTGTGGGTCTCATATTGGCACATATCTCATGAGTTTCTGTAGGAGAAAGTGATGGAAGAAACAGTGTTGGCCAAACTAGTGCAGCTACATAGTTACATGACAGGTACATCCAGTTTCCTCTGGCACTGGCTGTGGTAGCCACCACAAGGAAGACACCTAGCAAAGGTTATTCAAGCAATGTAAATAGGTGACCCACCAATAATTCATGCAGTAGTCCCAGATTTAGAATTCTAGGGCAGCCTGCAGCAGGAGATGGGATACTGTTCACACATCAGGTAGCACATCTTGCAAAGACAATGGAGGTTGTATAGGTATGCCTATTCACAGTAGGTTCATAATACATACCGTGCTTAGGTGTTACTAGCCTATTGACATGGTGTCTACCCACCCACCATGCCTTGCTGCAGCTGACTCAGAATATCCAGAAGGGCATAAATCCTATTTTTTTTTTTTTTTACTGGATAAGCCACTGGACACAGATGACACTTTCAGGAGTGCCCTGGGAGTAATGCCTGGCTAAGATTATAGCATAGCAGTTGTTTTACATTAGGAAGGTTTGTGGTCTAAACTCTTGAGGTGGGAGAGTGTGGCCTACAACATTCTAAACTGGGAATTGCTGATAAACTGCTGCTTTATTTAAACAGTTTTTTTGCTGTTGTGATTGTGATTTTATGCACTTTGAATTTCTAGTACTTCTGCATTTTATAGCATAGGCTATATTCAGACTTGCTGAATCTAGACTGCTTGGGATAACTTGAGCACTAAAACCAGCTCTTCATTGAGATACTGAAAGATCTGAGACATACGTTGCTTCCAATTAACTATAACTGCCTATTCTTGCTCTTATATTTCACTTTTAATTTGTATTTGCATTCTACTGTCTGAATTGTCTGAACTGATTTTTTTGCCACATTTTACTGTGTACAGTACTAGTTCAGTTGTAGCATAGCCCAGTTCCAGGTTTACTGTTCCTGGGTCTGTTTTTGTAACTTCTGAGAATCAAATTCAAGCCATCTTTGTTGGTGAAGGCCCTTCTGCACCCCTGTGGGAGAAAAGTGCTTTTGATCCCATCTAATCAAGGGTGATTGGATTAAAGCTCAGAAAAAGCATCCTTATTGGCTAGTTTGAGTTAATAGGGTTATTTCCTGTTTTACTTAAGCCCCATATTTGCACCTGTTTGTGTGTAATGCACCATCATGCACTGCCACGTAGTGGTGGTTATGTTGGTGGTTATAGACTCAAACGTTTTGCTTGTTAAAGTTTCCCTTAGTACTTTGCTTGTGGTCTTCCAGACGTTTTTCGTGGCCCAGGCCTACTATCAGATGGAACACTAAGCCTAGCCTCAGAGGTACTAACATACCTCTCACCCACTAGCTATTCCTAAGTGCAACATCTTCTTCTGTCCATATAAATTTACCTAACACTATGGATGGACAATTTCCCACAGTTTCTCCAGCCAGCTTGGTCGACATGGGCATCTTGAGGCAGTGTAGCAACTGCCTCATGTTCACCAGTAACCCTCTACTCATAGCCCACACAAACTCAACATGTGAGAGATGCAACTATATTAAGAACCTTGAATTCATGTTCTCTCACACACCAGTCAGGGCATATGACAATGAGCAGGTTGTCAGCATGCACACCTCACGTCCTACTTCACCCAAATCCACATCACACATACCTACACATGTGGAGGTCCTCACTAGAAAAATGTTGTAGAAGTTATTGCTGTAGAAGGAAGTAGCAGTCCACAAAAATCACAAAAAATGATTGGCCAAAGAAGAGCCATAAAGACGACAGAGTGGACTATTGAGGATAAGAAAGAAATTATATATTGTTACTATTATGCAAAAAACCCAGACTTTCCAGACACAAGATATACAAAATGATTAAGAGAGAAATTAGAGGAAAGAAAAATACTTCAGCAAGCAAAACTGTCAGAAGCTTCAAATAAAAATTTGGGTTCATTAATACAACAGATTTTTGAAAAACAGTATATAGATCAAGAAACTTTGATCTGTTTGGAAAAAGAAGCATCTGAGGAAGTGTAAAAATATAAACAACAAAACCTAGAGATATTTGAAAAATATAAAAAAGTAATATGGACATGGGAAAGGACGAGAGATTTGATATGGCGCAAAATTTATGCCAAGGAGAAAGTCAAGTTAACTAATATAGAGAAGGCAGTTTCAAAAATATTCGAAGAGAAATACAGGAAAAGGCATCCAGATATGGAAAATTTCACAATAAAAAGATTAATAGCACAAAGATGTAATATGGAAAAGAAGATTAGTAAAGCAGAAGTTAAAGAAATAGAAGCTGAAGTAATGGAGTGCTTGCAAAGTGAAGAAAGGATTTAATGTAGAAGGTCTAGCACAGACTGCATCACAGCATGATGGAGTGAGTCCCCAGACCAAGGAAAAGCAAGAAGATCAGGAGGCATGTGAAGAAGAAATATAGACAGGGAAAGGAAAAGAGATTTAATATGGTGTAATATTTATGCAAAGGAGAATGTAAAACTAACCAATACAAAAAGAGCAACACCAAAGATATTTGAAGAGAAATACAGGCAAAGGAATCTGAATATGGAAAACTTTACAATACAAAAAATAAGGAGATTAAGAGGAAAAGCAGAAAAAGAGATTAGTAATGAAGAAGTCAAAGAAACAGAAACTGAGGTTATGGAGCAGCTGCAAAGAGAAGGATTTAGTGTAGAAAATCAAATGCAGAAAACACCACAACAGGATAGAGCAATGAATATCCAAATTAAGGGGAAGCCAGTGGAACAGGAAGCAATTGGTCAGGTGTCATATCAAGATATTTTGGACCCTTATAGAATGCCTGCATGAAACAGAAAATAAGGGATGTGCCCTCAGTTTGGAAGAAAATGAGTTAAGAGAAGAGTTGCTTGATTTAATAGACATAGACAGATATATCAAGATCAATGAGAGAAATATTTATTTATTTTATTTATTTCAGTTTGATTACTGGGGAAGTCCACTGGGCCAAGAAGAACCCATTTTCAGTGGAGGCCCGGGGAGAAAAGCTCCAAAGGCAGTACAAAGGAATATAATGCATGAGAAGAATACAAAAGAATGTCCACACAGCAAGAATACATAGTAAGATCACTGCAAATGCAAATTTATAATAGAATGTACACACAGCAAAAAATACAGAGAAGAACACAGCAAATGCTAAAAAACAACAAAAATAGACTGCAGAAGGTTAATAAAACCCCAAAGGTCAAAAGTTTGATAAAACAAATGAATGCAGTAATTAGGACTGCCCATAGAGATCCATGCAATATAACAGAAGTAAACAGAATATATTACTGTGCTTCTAAATTAATGACTGATAAAGTTCTACCACAGGAACACAGGGTAGTGAGGGAAAGGAAGGGGAAAAAGCGAATACCATCATGGAAATATTGAATGGAGAAAACTATAAAGCAGCTAAGACAAGAAGTGTCACTGTTAGAAGATTATAGAAGAGGGAACAGATCAACAAAAATACTAAGAAATATAGATGTGATAAAAGCAATGCACAGTATTAGATCAGACCAGGATCCATCGTGTACTATCGTAAATAAACTAAACATTTCAGCACAGGTGGAAAGACTTAGAAGATACAAAGATAAATATAAAGGAAAAGTACAAAATAAGCAATTTATTGATGACCAAAAAAAAAATTATAGAGAACTGGGAACTAAGATAAAAGGAATCGAAAGACAGCCAAAAAAAAAGAAGAAATACATACATTTTGGAGAAGTATCTATGAAGATCCTATGGAACATAACAAAGCTGCTAAATGGATAGAAGAAGTAAAAGAAAGAATAAGAAGTTTAAAGGTACGGGATATGAAATGGGATGAAATAATAGCCAGAGAGATTGAAACAAAGTTAAGAAAAGCCTCTAAATGGAAAATGTCAGGCCCAGATGCAGTACCTAACTTTTGGTTTAAAGTATTAACTTCTTTGCACGAGGATTTAGCCATGAGTAAGAACTATTTATATGCGCACCCCGAACAGACACCGCACTGGTTACTAACAGGAAAAACAATGCTCTTACTTAAGAGTGAACCTGCAAGCTACCCTAAAAATTATAGACCAATAACTTGGCTTCCAACGACATATAAACTATACATGAGACTTGACCCCGACAGAGTTTATAGTCATTTAGAAGAAAACACAAATATGGCAGTAAAACAAAAAGGCAATAAAAAGAGTTATATGGAACAAAGGATCATTTGTTGTTAAACAAAGTTATAGCGGACAACTGTAAGAAGGGGAAGAATCTAAGTATGGCATGGATTAGCTACAAAAAAGCATTTGATAGTATCCCACATTCATGGATAAAAGAGTGCTTAAAAATTTATAAGATATGCCCTACACTGATTGACTAAATTATAGGAACCATGAAACAATGGCAGACCACTTTGCAATTAAGCCATGATAAAGGACAGATTATTATCCCAGGGATAAAAATGAAAAGGGGGATATTCCAGGGTGACTCTTTGTCACCGTTGCTATTCTGCCTTGCCATTAATCCATTAAGCTGTTTACTTAACAGCTTAGGCCATGGCTACAATTTGGCTCCTAGAAAACAACAAAGTCTAATGACTTCTCATCTTCTCTTTGTTGATGATTTAAAACTGTATAGCTCATCAGATGAGGAACTGAAAGCACAGCTGCAGGTTGTCAAACTTTTTCAGGTGATATTGGAATGTCATTTGGTCTTGATAAATGTGCAAATGCAACCTTTAATAAAGGAAAATTGGAGCACCAGGAAAACATCAGTTTGGGACAAGAATGTGATATAAAAGAACTTGAGCAATGGGGAGTGTATAAATACTCATGAATTGATGAGGTATCAGCAACAAAACATGTATAAATATGAATAAAACTCAGTAAGGAGTACTTCAGAGGACTTTAATTAATCCTGAGAACAGCATTAACATCTAGGAACAAGATCCAAGCTGTAAATCAATTTGCTCTTCCTGTCTTAACTTATAGTTTTGGAGTGACTGACTGGCCCCAAAAAGTGTTGGATAGATAGGATATTAAAACAGGAAGGATGCTTCATGCTTACCAAATGATTTATAAAAAATCAGTGTATACCAAGATTATATATTCCCCGTTCCGAAGGAGGGCTGGGCTTCCTTGAAATTGATTACATGTATAGATCTGCAATCATGGGACTTCACACATACCTACTGACCTCACAAGATCCAAATGTAGTGAAAGTTTTGAAACATGAGGAGAATAAATCTAAGATGATGTCTCTGCTTAATTTAACAGAAGCATATCAACGTCAAGCAGGAATGGAAATCAAACCAGAAGTGGATAAAAACCAGGCAGCAACTGAATGTGGCAAAACAGAGAAGAAAGAATATAAGGTGAAGGACCAGATGAGAAGGCAAGAAATGTGGAAAAAAACATAAATATAGTTGCAAGTATAGAAATGTTCTGGAAGAGCCTCATGTTGATCACGAACGGATGCAGGAATGGTTGAGGAGAGGAAATTCAAACCAAGAAATGAAAGGTTAATATTGGCAGCCCAAGATAGTGGCCTATGTACACGCTGGTTTACAAAGTCCATTGAACATGTGGGAGAAACAGACAAATGTAGGTTTTGTAAAACCAAATTGGAAACAGTCACACACCTTGTTGCTGGTTGCGATGCACTAATGGCAGAGGGATTGTATACTGAAAGGCATAATAATGTGATGAGACTGTTACACTGGAGATTGTGCAAACATTATGGTATTGGTCGCTGAAAAACACTGGAAACATGAGCCACAAAGCATCACAGAAAATTATGAAGTTTATATCACATGGGATCACCCATTACCAACAGTTCAAAAGATAGATGCTAGAAAACCGGATATAGTGGTCCAAGAAAAGAAGACAAAAGTAGCATTGATCATTGAAATCACCACACCCAGTGACTACAGTGTCTTACGTACAGAGAGACATAAAGTCATAAAATACCTGGATCTGCAGGCAGAAACAAGAGCCATGTAGAAGAAAAATACCCAGACAGTTCTAATAGTAGTAGGAGCAATGAGTCTTATAAAAAGGGATTTACAATCGTATTTAGATATGTTACCAATTCATGTAACCCCGTACGAATTGCAGAAGGAGTCATTACTGGGCACATTGCGGGTGCTGTGAAGAGCACTTTTGGCTGACATCAAAGAGTGAAACAATACTAATTTCATGAAGGGGTGCCAACATCCTGGATCTGGTGCTTACCAATATGGGAAGACCAATGTAGCAGCCCCACTCTGAGGTCTTCCCTGGTGATATCTGACCACATATCAGTCTCATTCAAAGTAACTATCACACCTGACCCCCCCCCCCCCCCAGCAGCAACTAAACTAAAAAATTTCTGCAAAGCAGATTATAACCTCTTACTGGATGGTATAAATAGTTTCACTGTGCCTCCACCCTCAGATGGAACTGGCAACTATGCTAAGTTCTAGACCAGTGCTTTATACAAACACCTGTATAACTGCATTGACTCGGCCGTATCTGATAGGACCAAAACAAGCTCTTCAAGGAAGAGCAAACCTGCCTGGTGGACAAGTACCATTACCAAGCTTTACAATAAGAGAGAAACTGCTGTCTAAAAGTAAGTGGGAGCAGGCCCTAAACTGGAAATACTCCTTCCTCAGATTAAACAAGCAAATAAGACTTCTTGTGAAGTCCTCCAAAGAAAACTATGAATCCAAATTAGCTTTCTCAACTAAGGGCAGCCATAAGGCATTCTTTAGTTACATCCGTAACCTAAAAGGAAAGGCCCAGATTTGTTCCAAACTGGTAGTTAATGGTACCATATATACTAAGCCCGTGGACATAGCTAACCTGTTGACTGACAGGTTCTGTGAAAACTTCACTCCACTATCCCAACCACACGTACCTCATGACATCACTACCATCTGTCCCCTACCTTGTATTTCTAAAGAGCAGGTGGTAAACACACTCTCTAAAGCTAAAAAGACAGCATCTATGGGACTCAATAACATCCCAGGTTGCATTCTACATGGTCTCCAACAAGAATTAGCAACACCATTGGGTACTCTTTCCAATCATAGTCTAAGCACCTGCTTCATCCCAGCTGAATGGAAAATGGCCACCGTTATTCCCTTGCACAAAGATGGTATTTCCACTGACCCTGGAAACAATAGACCTATTAGCCTGATGAGCCTTATCTGCAAGGCCATGGAGCGAATCATCATGGACCTTATCAACAAAGATATAGGTGATCTCCAAACACTTGACCTTACTCAGTGTCGATTTGTCAAAGGGAGATCATACTTTTTAAACCTGGTGGACTTCTTTGAGAGAGTCACCAAGGCCCTGGAAGAGGGGAAATCTGTGCATACAGTCTACCTAGACTTAACCAAGGCATTTGACACCATTATTGACAAAATCACCCAGCTAGGTATCAACCATTATATCATTAGATGGGTCACTAAATGGCTCACTGATAGAACCCATATAGCAAAAGAGAGGAATCCATCTCCAACAGCAGACCTGTAACCAGTGGTGTTCCACAGGGATCAGTCCTGTGACCTCTACTGTTTGGAATCTATTTCTCTGAAGTACAAACAAAAACTAAAGGTCTATGGCTGACAAAGTTTCCTGATGACTCCAAACTGAGAGCGGTCATAGAATCTCCAAATGATGTCAACATCATACAACAGGGTCTTACACAAACAAATGATTGATGCTAAGGTCATGGCCTTAAATTCAGTCCAAGAAAGATGTTCCTGCTAACTACCACATCAATAGCAACACCCTAAGTATTCACTCAGTGGTGAGAGACTTGGGCGCACAGGTTGAAAACAACCTTACCTTTGATCACCATGTCACCACAGCAGTAAGAAGGGCATTCTGTATTGCTCATCTCATAAGTAAGGGCATTGCCTCCAAAAAAAGAAGTTATAACTTCCCTGTGCTCTTCTGTCATCAGGCCAATAACTGAGTACAACACCCCTTTTGGTATATATCTTTCCAAGCACCTGAAGCAACTGGAGAGGCCACAAAGGTTCCTCACCAGGAAAATTCAAGGTCTTCAGCATCTGTCCTATGTGGATTGTCTGAAATCACTGTCACTTTATTCTGTTTCATACAGACTACTCAGAGGTGATCTCTGCCTTGCATGCAAGGCAATCTCTGCCTCTGCTTTACTGGAAATGCTGCACATCCGTAAGTCAAATGGGAAATAGGTTACTCATTCTAAAGACCTTAACCTGGTATGTGACATTAATAGAACATGCTGTAGTGACAAATTTGTCTCCCAGAGGTTACCACACCTTTGGGACAGACTCCCACTTCATGCTAAATAGAGCACCTCATTGCCCTCTTCAAATGCAGTCTGGACGATTAGATGGGTAACCATACATTTATCCAGAAGTTTTCATCTGTGCCCCTCTTGGACAGGGGTAATAGGTGCTGATTGTGGAAATAAGGGTAGAACTTGGCTAGGTTTGTATGGCCCTAGGGCCATTAGCCTAGTAACTTCCTCTGATCCTATAAATATATATATATATATATATATATATATATATATATATATATATATATATATATATATATATATATATATATATATATATCATATGCATGGAACTGAGATATAGGCCTCTACACTTCAGCATTTTATAGACTGCAAAGCCTTTACTACTGAAGTCACAAAACATCTTTACATACCTATGTCCATGAAAAGGCCTAGTGCAATAGTACATCACAGGGAGGTCTTAAACTCATGGCTCATTCCCAAACATCCGTCCTTCACTGCAAGGTATATGGCCTATAAATAACAGTACTGTGCAATAGTTGAGCTTATGTTTTGAAGCGGTCTCCTACAAGATGGTACCAAAAGTAAGGACATGCTGCCATGCATAACCTCATCTGTTCTTCATGAATATCCTAAGGTATGCATGATATGTTATACCAACACACATTTAGCTGCAATGAGAATGCATTGCCATTTGGCTGCCATTGTGCGCAACTGACATTCCATGGTGCTTCAAGTGTGATTCTGGTAGTTGTGCAGGTAGTATTGTGACCTATATAGTGTTCAAACACGGCAATGTTTAGTGTATCATCTGGAGCAACATGTCATTATACACATATCATAAGGGTAATGTATTCAGTCATTCAAGTGTTACATACCTGTGCATGCATGATTACGAATGTCAGAATAAGACAGATTATTTGCATCTCATTATGCATGCACTGTGCCATGATCATAGTGATGTGTTTATGAATGCAGTGGCATTACTGATACTGCACCATAGTTACAAATAGACAGGTAGAGAGATTACAGCCTAGAGGGTGCTGTAAAGTATCCACATATCGTACTGCTTTATACCTAGGTGGAGATGCAGGTTCAAGGTGAACTTCACCAATAAGTAAAATAAGCAATGTCACTCTAGGAGTTAGCTGCTACATGTAAGACAGTGAGCCACTCAGAGAAATACCGTATATGTATCAGTGCTATTAAAGGGTTAAGGAGGCAACCAGAAGCAGGTTAAATGGTGCTGGTTGGAGTTAGTCATACATGTTAATGTAATGGTTGGAGATGGATGTCAGACTAATTACTATAGACTCAGTATCAATATGAACATCAGTACCAAAAGGTGACAGGAGATCAGGCTGTAGACTGTGACATGAAAGAGTCATCTGAAGCCTCACAGTGGCACTGGATGAGCAGTTTCTCATAGCCCTGGTATCTTGTGGCCACTAGTGTAGGGCAAGGTGGCACTGAGAAGGAGTCTAGTGCAACACAGCTAAGGACATACGAATGGAACAAACGTAGCATCCTGCAAGAAGCACTGGTACACTGCCATGTCTATGACACTACCGATGTAAGTGCCCTGCTAAACCGACTGGACAGCTACTTGTTGCTCACATTGGCTAACATATGTTTTACCTCACAGATAAGACAAAGATACTGAGCAATCTGTCAAATATAAAATGCATCATAGAAACAGGAATGACATCTGCGACCCTGGTATTTTTTCCTCTTACTGGACAAAAGACGTTATTGATGCCTCCATGCCAGCAGGTGCTTGATGGCATACCATGTTGGCCCTGACAATATTCTTGCTCAGCACATCAACACACTGGAAAGAAGCAATAAGATACTCAGACTTCTAATTAAAATAGTCAGGGGTCTGATAGGATCTCTGCTAAGACAAAAAGAAATGGTGCATTTAATGTAAACCTTCAGTAGTTGTAAACATTACAAGAGAAAGTTTCTCTAATATTCTTTTCAGGGTATATAAGGTTTCTAGTCTATCATTCCAAATTATTAACATTTTTTATTTAAATGTAATGAAAGAAACAAGTTTTCTTGGCAA